>NC_059454.1:101463025-101490525 GCF_905237065.1 Salmo salar
TCTCTCTTGTCTGTCAGTCAGTTTAATGCTCCTCTCTCTTGTCAGTCAGTTTAATGCTCCTCTCTCTTGTCAGTCAGTCAGTTTAATGCTCCTCTCTCTTGTCAGTCAGTCAGTCAGTTTAATGCTCCTCTCTCTTGTCTGTCAGTCAGTTTAATGCTCCTCTCTCTTGTCAGTCAGTCAGTTAAATGCTCCTCTCTCTTGTCAGTCAGTTTAATGCTCCTCTCTCTTGTCAGTCAGTCAGTTTAATGCTCCTCTCTCTTGCCAGTCAGTCAGTTTAATGCTCCTCTCGTCTGACAGTTTAATGCTCCTCTCTCTTGTCAGTCAGTCAGTCAGTTTAATGCTCCTCTCTCTTGTCAGTCAGTCAGTCAGTTTAATGCTCCTCTCTCTTGTCAGTCAGTCAGTTTAATGCTCCTCTTTCTTGCCAGTCAGTCAGTTTAATGCTCCTCTCGTCTGACAGTTTAATGCTCCTCTCTCTTGTCAGTCAGTCAGTCAGTTTAATGCTCCTCTCTCTTGTCAGTCAGTCAGTCAGTTTAATGCTCCTCTCTCTTGTCTGTCAGTCAGTTTAATGCTCCTCTCTCTTGTCTGTCAGTCAGTTTAATGCTCCTCTCTCTTGTCAGTCAGTCAGTCAGTTTAACGCTCCTCTCTCTTGTCAGTCAGTCAGTCCGTTTAATGCTCCTCTCTCTTGTCAGTCAGTCAGTTTAATGCTCCTCTCTCTTGTCTGTCAATCAGTTTAATGCTCCTCTCTCTTGTCAGTCAGTCAGTCAGTTTAATGCTCTTCTCTCTTGTCTGTCAGTCAGTTTAATGCTCCTCTCTCTTGTCAGTCAGTCAGTTTAATGCTCCTCTCTCTTGTCAGTCAGTCAGTTTAATGCTCCTCTCTCTTGTCAGTCAGTCAGTTTAATGCTCCTCTCTCTTGTCAGTCAGTCAGTTTAATGCTCCTCTCTCTTGTCAGTCAGTCAGTTTAATGCTCCTCTCTCTTGTCAGTCAGTCAGTCAGTTTAATGCTCCTCTCTCTTGTCAGTCAGTCAGTTTAATGCTCCTCTCTCTTGTCAGTCAGTCAGTTTAATGCTCCTCTCTCTTGTCAGTCAGTCAGTTTAATGCTCCTCTCTCTTGTCAGTCAGTCAGTTTAATGCTCCTCTCTCTTGTCAGTCAGTCAGTTTAATGCTCCTCTCTCTTGTCAGTCAGTCAGTCAGTTTAATGCTCCTCTCTTTTGTCTGTCAGTCAGTTTAATGCTCCTCTCTCTTGTCAGTCTGTCAGTTTAATGCTCCTCTCTCTTGTCAGTCAGTCAGTTTAATGCTCCTCTCTCTTGTCAGTCAGTCAGTCAGTTTAATGCTCCTCTCTCTTGTCAGTCAGTCAGTTTAATGCTCCTCTCTCTTGTCTGTCAGTCAGTTTAATGCTCCTCTCTCTTGTCAGTCTGTCAGTTTAATGCTCCTCTCTCTTGTCAGTCAGTCAGTTTAATGCTCCTCTCCCTTGTCAGTCAGTCAGTCAGTCAGTCAGTTTAATGCTCCTCTCTCTTGTCAGTCAGTCAGTTTAATGCTCCTCTCTCTTGTCAGTCAGTCAGTCAGTCAGTCAGTCAGTCAGTCAGTCAGTCAGTCAGTCAGTCAGTCAGTCAGTTTAATGCTCCTCTCTCTTGTCAGTCAGTCAGTTTCATGCTCCTCTCTCTTGTCAGTCAGTCAGTTTAATGCTCCTCTCTCTTATCTGTCAATCAGTTTAATGCTCCTCTCTCTTGTCAGTCAGTCAGTCAGTCAGTCAGTCAGTCAGTCAGTCAGTTTAATGCTCCTCTCTCTTGTCAGTCAGTCAGTTTAATGCTCCTCTCTCTTGTCAGTCAGTCAGTTTAATGCTCCTCTCTCTTGTCAGTCAGTCAGTTTAATGCTCCTCTCTCTTGTCAGTCAGTCAGTTTAATGCTCCTCTCTCTTGTCAGTCAGTCAGTTTAATGCTCCTCTCTCTTGTCTGTCAGTCAGTTTAATGCTCCTCTCTCTTGTCTGTCAGTCAGTTTAATGCTCCTCTCTCTTGTCTGTCAATCAGTTTAATGCTCCTCTCTCTTGTCTGTCAGTCAGTTTAATGCTCCTCTCTCTTGTCTGTCAGTCAGTTTAATGCTCCTCTCTCTTGTCAGTCAGTCAGTTTAATGCTCCTCTCTCTTGTCAGTCAGTCAGTTTAATGCTCCTCTCTCTTGTCAGTCAGTCAGTTTAATGCTCCTCTCTCTTGTCAGTCAGTCAGTTTAATGCTCCTCTCTCTTGTCTGTCAGTCAGTTTAATGCTCCTCTCTCTTGTCAGTCAGTCAGTTTAATGGCGCTCTGTGTCTGAGATGACAGAGGGGTTGCTGGCTGTCCTTCAAAGCCTTGCCCCGCCCTCAGACACTGTGCCAGAGCCCCCGCTGTTCCTTAATGTAGCAGTGTGTGTGTGTGTGTGTGTGTGTGTGGGATAGTAAAACAAGGACAAGTCAGACAAGTAGGGACATTATGCTGGCTTAGGGGTTCGGGTTACAATTAGGGTTAAGGTTTAGGGTTAGGAGTTTGGGTTAGGGTTACAATTAGGGTTAAGGTTTAGGGTTAGGGTTACAATTAGGGTTAAGGTTTAGGGTTAGGAGTTTGGGTTAGGGTTACAATTAGGGTTAAGGTTTAGGGTTAGGGTTACAATTAGGGTTAAGGTTTAGGGTTAGGAGTTTGGGTTAGGGTTACAATTAGGGTTAAGGTTTAGGGTTAGGAGTTTGGGTTAGGGTTACAATTAGGGTTAAGGTTTAGGGTTAGGAGTTTGGGTTAGGGTTACAATTAGGGTTAAGGTTTTGGGTTAGGAGTTTGGGTTACGGTTACAATTAGGGTTAAGGTTTAGGGTTAGGGTTACAATTAGGGTTAAGGTTTAGGGTTAGGAGTTTGGGTTACAGTTACAATTAGGGTTAAGGTTTAGGGTTAGGGTTACAATTAGGGTTAAGGTTTAGGGTTAGGATTTTGGGTTAGGGTTACAATTAGGGTTAAGGTTTAGGGTTAGGAGTTTGGGTTAGGGTTACAATTAGGGTTAAGGTTTAGGGTTAGGAGTTTGGGTTAAGGTTACAATTAGGGTTAAGGTTTAGGGTTAGGAGTTTGGGTTAGGGTTACATTTAGGGTTAAGGGTTTGGGGTTAGGGTTACAATTAGGGTTAGGGGTTTCGGGTTAGGGAAAATAGGAATTTGAATGGGAATCAATTGTTTGATCCCCACAAGGATAGTAAACAAACGTGTGTGTGTGGATGAGATGTCAGGCAGTGTGTCCCCTGAGCTCTACTCTGTCTCTGCTCTGCATGAATGAAAGTGATACCTCAGCGCTCCCATACTGTCTACCATGCCCTCCCTGCCAGCCAATAGCACGCACCACTACTCAGCCTTCCGGAAACAATGACATCATTTCTAGCCAATAGCATCGCGGCTCTGGGGATTGCTGCATGCTGCAGCTCCAACGATGATCAGTTGGGATGAAGAGATGGAGATATAGAGGGAGAAACAGAGGGAGAAACAGAGGGAGAAATAGAGGGAGATAGAGAGGGAGAAACAGAGGGAGAAACATGGAGATAGAGAGGGAGAAACATATGGAGATAGAGAGGGAGAAACAGAGGGAGAAACATGGAGATAGAGAGGGAGAAACATATGGAGATAGAGAGGGAGAAACATATGGAGATAGAGAGGGAGAAACAGAGGGAGAAACATATGGCGATAGAGAGGGAGAAGCATATGGAGATAGAGAGGGAGAAACATATGGAGATAGAGAGGGAGAAGCATATGGAGATAGAGAGGGAGAAACAGAGGGAGAAACATGGAGATAGAGAGGGAGAAACATATGGAGATAGAGAGGGAGAAACATATGGAGATAGAGAGGGAGAAACAGAGGGAGAAACATATGGCGATAGAGAGGGAGAAGCATATGGAGATAGAGAGGGAGAAATATATGGAGATATAGAGGGAGAAACATATGGAGATAGAGAGGGAGAAACATATGGAGATATAGAGGGAGAAACATATGGAGATAGAGAGGGAGAAGCATATGGAGATAGAGAGGGAGAAACATATGGAGATAGAGAGGGAGAAACATATGGAGATATAGAGGGAGAAACATATGGAGATAGAGAGGGAGAAACATATGGAGATATAGAGGGAGAAACATATGGAGATAGAGAGGGAGATAGAGAGGGAGACACAGAGGGAGAAAGAGAGGGAGATAGAGAGGGAGACACAGAGGGAGAAAGAGAGGGAGAAAGAGAGGGAGATAGAGAGGGAGATAGAGAGGGAGATAGAGAGGGAGATAGAGAGGGAGAAGCATATGGAGATAGAGAGGGAGAAACAGAGGGAGAAACATGGAGATAGAGAGGGAGAAACATATGGAGATAGAGAAGGAGAAACAGAGGGAGATAGAGAGGGAGAAGCATATGGAGATAGAGAGGGAGAAACATATGGAGATAGAGAGGGAGAAACAGAGGGAGAAACATGGAGATAGAGAGGGAGAAACATATGGAGATAGAGAGGGAGAAACATGGAGATAGAGAGGGAGAAACATATGGAGATAGAGAGGGAGAAGCATATGGAGATAGAGAGGGAGAAACATATGGAGATATAGAGGGAGAAGCATATGGAGATAGAGAGGGAGAAACATATGGAGATATAGAGGGAGAAACATATGGAGATAGAGAGGGAGAAACATATGGAGATATAGAGGGAGAAACATATGGAGATAGAGAGGGAGAAACATATGGAGATAGAGAGGGAGAAGCATATGGAGATAGAGAGGGAGAAACATATGGAGATAGAGAGGGAGAAACATATGGAGATATAGAGGGAGAAACATATGGAGATAGAGAGGGAGAAACATATGGAGATATAGAGGGAGAAACATATGGAGATAGAGAGGGAGAAACATATGGAGATATAGAGGGAGAAACATATGGAGATAGAGAGGGAGAAACATATGGAGATAGAGAGGGAGAAGCATATGGAGATAGAGAGGGAGAAACATATGGAGATAGAGAGGGAGAAACATATGGAGATATAGAGGGAGAAACATATGGAGATAGAGAGGGAGAAACATATGGAGATATAGAGGGAGAAACATATGGAGAGAGGGAGATAGAGAGGGAGACACAGAGGGAGAAAGAGAGGGAGACAGAGAGGGAGATAGAGAGGGAGATAGAGAGGGAGATAGAGAGGGCGATAGAGAGGGAGATAGAGAGGGAGATAGAGAGGGCGATAGAGAGGGAGATAGAGAGGGAGACACAGAGGGAGAAAGAGAGGGAGATAGAGAGGGAGAAACAGAGGGAGATAGAGAGGGAGATAGAGAGGGAGATAGAGAGGGCGATAGAGAGGGAGATAGAGAGGGAGAAACAGAGGGAGATAGAGAGGGAGATAGAGAGGGAGATAGAGAGGGCGATAGAGAGGGAGATAGAGAGGGAGATAGAGAGGGAGAAACAGAGGGAGATAGAGAGGGAGATAGAGATGGAGATAGAGAGGGAGACACAGAGGGAGAAAGAGAGGGAGACACAGAGGGAGAAAGAGAGGGAGATAGAGAGGGAGACACAGAGGGAGAAAGAGAGGGAGATAGAGAGGGAGACACAGAGGGAGAAAGAGAGGGAGAAAGAGAGGGAGATAGAGAGGGAGAAACAGAGGGAGATAGAGAGGGAGATAGAGAGGGAGATAGAGAGGGCGATAGAGAGGGAGATAGAGAGGGAGATAGAGAGGGAGATAGAGAGGGAGATAGAGAGGGCGAAACAGAGGGAGATAGAGAGGGAGATAGAGAGGGAGACACAGAGGGGGATAGATATTTAAATATTTGCGCGTTGTTACAACACTGTAAATATGACATTTGTAATGTCTTTATTCTTCAGGAACTTCTGTGAGTATAATGTTTACTATTGTGCTGTTTATTTCACTTTTGTTTATAATCTACTTCACTTGCTTTGGCAATGTTAACATATGTTTCCCATGCCAATAAAGCCCCTTAAATTGAAATTGAAATTCAATTGAGAGAGAGCGGGAATAGGAAGGGGGAAGGGAGATATAGTCTCCTAAAATTGCAAACGGGAGATAGCACGGCCGAGACTTGAAACAGACTCTACGGCTCAGAGGTCTTTCTGTGTGTTATCACGGTCAGACAGGACAGGTTTGTCTGTGTGTGTCTCTCTCTCTCTCTCTCTCTCTCTCTCTCTCTCTCTCTCTCTCTCTCTCTTCTCTCTGTGTGTACATGTATCTGAAGCGGGATTGAACCAGGGATCCTCCTGATAGTAATCTGTGTTGCCTCCACTGATGTCGGGCGACACAGTGGGTATCCAGGGGTGTGTGTGCCCTCAGGGCCCATTAAAAGGTCTAGCTTATACACACCCTTGATGTGCATCACCACTCCACCTATCAGATCAAACACTGCCTCATTAGCGTATCCTTATCATTAGAGAGTGGGCATAGAGAGGAGAGGGAGTAGAGACCCTGTATATATAAGGACTTGGTTCATGCATGTTGCTCTCTCTCTTTCTAACCACACACTCTCTCTCTCTCTCTCTGTCTCTTTCTCTCTCTCTACTCTTTCCCTCACCCCTTTCTCTTTCTCTCATTCCCTCCTCAACTTTCCTCCAGCCTATCTCTGTCTCTCTCTTACCCTTCTCTCCATCTCCCCTCTCTCCTGTGACCCTGGTCTGTGTATTTGTCTGCAGTGTCAAGCCTGTGTTTGTGTACTGACAGACATAGGAGAGAGGTTACGTGTCAGTGTCTCAAAAGGACCATGTCTCTCTGACTGACCATGTCTAGTCTCTCTGACTGACCATGTCTAGTCTCTCTGACTGACCATGTCTAGTCTCTCTGACTGACCATGTCTAGTCTCTCTGACTGACCATGTCTAGTCTCTCTGACTGACCATGTCTAGTCTCTCTGACTGACCATGTCTAGTCTCTGACTGACCATGTCTAGTCTCTCTGACTGACCATGTCTAGTCTCTCTGACTGACCATGTCTAGTCTCTCTGACTGACCATGTCTAGTCTCTGACTGACCATGTCTAGTCTCTCTGACTGACCATGTCTAGTCTCTCTGACTGACCATGTCTAGTCTCTCTGACTGACCATGTCTAGTCTCTCTGACTGACCATGTCTAGTCTCTCTGACTGACCATGTCTAGTCTCTCTGACTGACCATGTCTAGTCTCTGACTGACCATGTCTAGTCTCTCTGACTGACCATGTCTAGTCTCTGACTGACCATGTCTAGTCTCTCTGACTGACCATGTCTAGTATCTGACTGACCATGTCTAGTCTCTGACTGACCATGTCTAGTCTCTCTGACTGACCATGTCTAGTCTCTCTGACTGACCATGTCTAGTCTCTCTGACTGACCATGTCTAGTCTCTCTGACTGACCATGTCTAGTCTCTCTGACTGACCATGTCTAGTCTCTGACTGACCATGTCTAGTCTCTGACTGACCATGTCTAGTCTCTCTGACTGACCATGTCTAGTCTCTCTGACTGACCATGTCTAGTCTCTCTGACTGACCATGTCTAGTCTCTGACTGACCATGTCTAGTCTCTCTGACTGACCATGTCTAGTCTCTCTGACTGACCATGTCTAGTCTCTCTGACTGACCATGTCTAGTCTCTGACTGACCATGTCTAGTCTCTCTGACTGACCATGTCTAGTCTCTGACTGACCATGTCTAGTCTCTCTGACTGACCATGTCTAGTCTCTGACTGACCATGTCTAGTCTCTGACTGACCATGTCTAGTCTCTCTGACTGACCATGTCTAGTCTCTCTGACTGACCATGTCTAGTCTCTCTGACTGACCATGTCTAGTCTCTCTGACTGACCATGTCTAGTCTCTCTGACTGACCATGTCTAGTCTCTGACTGACCATGTCTAGTCTCTCTGACTGACCATGTCTAGTCTCTCTGACTGACCATGTCTAGTCTCTCTGACTGACCATGTCTAGTCTCTCTGACTGACCATGTCTAGTCTCTCTGACTGACCATGTCTAGTCTCTCTGACTGACCATGTCTAGTCTCTCTGACTGACCATGTCTAGTCTCTGACTGACCATGTCTAGTCTCTCTGACTGACCATGTCTAGTCTCTCTGACTGACCATGTCTAGTCTCTCTGACTGACCATGTCTAGTCTCTCTGACTGACCATGTCTAGTCTCTCTGACTGACCATGTCTAGTCTCTGACTGACCATGTCTAGTCTCTCTGACTGACCATGTCTAGTCTCTCTGACTGACCATGTCTAGTCTCTCTGACTGACCATGTCTAGTCTCTCTGACTGACCATGTCTAGTCAGCTCAATGACATTGATGCTTTTCCTCTTTTCGCCCTCACAAAGCAAAACATCCCAAGGCAGGGTTTGTCCAGGTATTGATTCGACTTTGTGTGTGTGTGTGTGTGTGTGTGTGTGTGTGTGTGTGTGTGTGTGTGTGTGTGTGTGTGTGTGTGTGTGTGTGTGTGTGTGTGTGTGTGTGTGTGTGTGTGTTGTGTGTGTGTGTGTGTGTGTGTGTGTGTGTGTGTGTGTGTGTGTGTGTGTGTGTGTGTGTGTGTGTGTGTGTGTGTGTGTGTGTGTGTGTTTGCATGCTTGCCTGTCTCTTCTTGTGTGCTCATCAGCATGTAATACTACACAGTAGACCTATTCCACCATTAGCCTTTAATATGCACTGGAGGGCATTAACCTGTCAACCCACAAAGGTCTTTGACCTAAACCAAAACCAAAACACAACTGAAAATGAAAGCAGAAATGGTGAGACTGTCAGCTATTAAAGTGATATTACAGCTATATAAAATATAAACACTTCCAGGCAAATCTACAAACGACGCGCTCTATCAGAGGATCCATATGTGAGGTCATATTTCTTTTTATCTGCTATTGTCTTTGTTGTGGAACATCATAATGAACAAGCTAGAATAGACATTCTGCTGCTTAGCGGCTGCTTATCAGCTGCTGCTGTTGTTGTGGTTAATGTGATGGATGATGATTGATGTGACAGGCCTCCCTCCACTCCTCGTCCTCTCCTCCTCCTCTCTCTCCTCCTCCTCCTCCTCATCTCCTTATCAGCTGCTGTTGTTGATGTGGTTAATGTGATAGATGATGATTGATGTGACAGGCCTCCCTCCACTTCTCGTCCTCTCCTCCTCCTCTCTCTCCTCCTCCTCCTCCTCCTTTCCTTTCCACTTCCTGTCCCTCCTCCTCTCCCTCCCTCCCCTCCCCTGCCCCCATCTCCCTCCCCCTCCTCTCCCCTCCTCTTCCTCCTCTCCTCCACCTCTCCCTCCTCACCCTCATCCTCTCCCTCTTGTCCATCCTCTCCCTCAGACCTGAGGCTGGGATTGGGGAGTTCTCATTCATTTAGAGGAGGGAGGAGATTCTGTTAAGATGCTCTCATTAATTCCCTCTGAGAGATGGTACGGGGGCAGGACAGACTGACTGAGAGATGGTATGGGGGCAGGACAGACTGACTGAGAGATGGGATGGGGACAGGACAGACTGACTGAGAGATGGGATGGGGACAGGACAGACTGACTGAGAGATGGGATGGGGACAGAACAGACTGACTGAGAGATGGGATGGGATGGGGACAGGACAGTGACTGAGAGATGGGATGGGATGGGGACAGGACAGACTGACTGAGAGATGGGATGGGATGGGGACAGGACAGACTGACTGAGAGATGGGATGGGGACAGCACAGACTGACTGAGACATGGGATGGGGACAGGACAGACTGACTGAGAGATGGGATGGGGACAGGACAGACTGACTGAGAGATGGGATGGGGACAGGACAGACTGACTGAGAGATGGGATGGGGACAGGACAGACTGACTGAGAGATGGGATGGGGACAGGACAGACTGACTGAGAGATGGGATGGGGACAGGACAGACTGACTGAGAGATGGGATGGGGACAGGACAGACTGACTGAGAGATGGGATGGGGACAGGACAGACTGACTGAGAGATGGGATGGGGACAGGACAGACTGACTGAGAGATGGGATGGGGACAGGACAGACTGACTGAGAGATGGGATGGGGACAGGACAGACTGACTGAGAGATGGGATGGGGACAGAACAGACTGACTGAGAGATGGGATGGGATGGGGACAGGACAGTGACTGAGAGATGGGATGGGATGGGGACAGGACAGTGACTGAGAGATGGGATGGGATGGGGACAGGACAGACTGACTGAGAGATGGGATGGGGACAGGACAGACTGACTGAGAGATGGGATGGGGACAGGACAGACTGACTGAGAGATGGGATGGGGACAGGACAGACTGACTGAGAGATGGGATGGGGACAGGACAGACTGACTGAGAGATGGGATGGGGACAGGACAGACTGACTGAAAGATGGGATGGGGACAGGACAGACTGACTGAGAGATGGGATGGGGACAGGACAGACTGACTGAGAGATGGGATGGTGGTGGGGACAGGACATTTTACTGACATCTGTCTGCTGCATCCACATCAGAAAATATATAGTAATTCATTCAGTGTTTGAATCAGAAACAATCCTTCAATCAGTGTTTCTGAATCTATTTAATCTTTAATTCACCAGGGAGTCTCTTGAGATGAAAACAAATCGGGTCTCCCTGAATTGAACAGGTCTAACATCAAGGACTGATACTGTGGTAGCTATATTGTCTCTGCTTTAGCTTGCTCCTTTGCCATGAAGTGGTTGAAATGCTGCAGTTTGAACAGTTCAGTTTGGATTCCAGGCTAACCAACTTCTTTGTTGTTGTCATAAACATTAGGTCAGAAGGACAGTGACAAAGGAGTTCAAAGACAGAAAACAGAAACTGACGGTGTCCCTCTGTCTGTCACATCAAAGGCAGTCAGTTAGAGTCGATGTCTGGTCTCCTCTGCTCTGTCTCCGTCTGTCAGGTCCCTCATGTGTTCCTGACTCCTCATCTCGGACATCAGTCAGTTAGAGTCGATGTCTGGTCTCCTCTGCTCTGTCTCCGTCTGTCAGGTCCCTCATGTGTTCCTGACTCCTCATCTCGGACATCAGTCAGTTAGAGTCGATGTCTGGTCTCCTCTGCTCTGTCTCCGTCTGTCAGGTCCCTCATGTGTTCCTGACTCCTCATCTCGGACATCAGTCAGTTAGAGTCGATGTCTGGTCTCCTCTGCTCTGTCTCCGTCTGTCAGGTCCCTCATGTGTTCCTGACTCCTCATCTCGGACATCAGTCAGTTAGAGTCGATGTCTGGTCTCCTCTGCTCTGTCTCCGTCTGTCAGGTCCCTCATGTGTTCCTGACTCCTCATCTCGGACATCAGTCAGTTAGAGTCGATGTCTGGTCTCCTCTGCTCTGTCTCCGTCTGTCAGGTCCCTCATGTGTTCCTGACTCCTCATCTCGGACATCAGTCAGTTAGAGTCGATGTCTGGTCTCCTCTGCTCTGTCTCCGTCTGTCAGGTCCCTCATGTGTTCCTGACTCCTCATCTCAGACATCAGTCACGGTTTTGGGGGAGGTGAAAACTCCCATCTTTTGCTGGCTTTCTCTTGGTTCAGAAGTCACTGTGTCTTTTAGACAGCAACAATTAAGGCCTGGAGGTGGTGGGGGTGAGGAGAGAGAGGGGCATTGTGGAACTTGTGGTTAATCTGACCGTGTAAAAGCCTCCATTTATAAACAACAACGAAAAGATCCCTGCTGGCTGCTTTGCCTCGGTCTCACACATTACCTCTTGTCACCGTGGTAACGGATAGCCTCTGTCGCCGGCTCCTGGCTCCCAGCCGACACACCACCATCCCGCACGCCCACACACATGGCTAGCCGGGAGGAGCAGAAGCAAGTTAACATTGATGAGGTCCCAAGACCCACAATCCATCAGGGTCCTGACCCCCTGTAAATTGGCCAAATTGGTCTGTCCTTTCAGAGTGTGTGTGTGTGTGTGTCCTTTCAGAGGCGTGGAGATGGGGGAGGGGCCTGGCACACTGTCTCATCCTGATGGACAACTCCTAAATGGCACATCTATACCGAATGTATTATTCATTATTCACTTCACTTCACCCAGACAGACAGATTGTATCACCAAACAGAGTGTTTTTTCTTAATAGGAAAAGTAGACGATGCCAAGACAGAGGGTGTTTGTGGGTTTTTGGAACCTCATATGACTTGACATGTACATTCAGCTGACAGCTGCACAGGGCAGTGGTGTGTATTCATGGATGATAGGCTTCCCCTAACCCTAACCCTAACCCTAACCCAAACCCTAACCCTAACCCAAACCCTAACCCTAACCCTAACCCTAACCCAAACCCTAACCCTAACCCAAACCCTAACCCTAACCCTAACCCAAACCCTAACCCTAACCCTAACCCTAACCCTAACCCTAACCCTAACCCAAACCCTAACCCTAACCCAAACAAAAACATCAAATCATGTGTATTTCGTCTCTCTGTGTTTCATCATTTTACCCTTCATTTGCAAGAGGCTGAATGTATCTCATATGAAAAAAGCATCCTAGCGAGCGAATCTATCTGATGCTGTCTGGTCCAAATGAGTATGACATTTTTGCCGCCCGTAGCGTTGAAGGCAAGGAAAGCCAGCGAGCATTTTGCCTCCCTTGATAAAAAAAGTATACAAAATGTGCCAATCAGCGTTGAGCTAAACTGTGAATGGTCCTGGCACACAAAAAAAAGTGTCAAGGATAGCCATCTTGGATTTTGGCATCACCCATTGAGAGCATACGTCATTGACAGAAAAACTTGAATTGTTTTTTCGTTGTGTTGTTGTCCTCCGGTGGCTAGCTAACTAAAATTGTCCCTTTCCTAAATTAGCCATGGATAGAGATAGGGATTTGGACTTGTGGTTTTACTTAATTCTCCATACTGGCCAATGATTATAATGACGTTTCTTATCAAACCATTAATTCATACATTGTCGTGCCCCTGGCCTGAGAGGATGGAAGTTAATATGTAGCTAGATGTAGAATGCTAATGTTAACTAGCTAATGTCGCCCATGGATGGAAGTTAGGCTGGTGAGCAAGAATTTTAGCCAGGTAGCCTAGGACAACAAAAACTATAAGTGTGTACTGTATGTTTCATCAACATGAAAGAGAGGAGGATGGCATTGGCGTTTCTCTACAAGTAGAGTGAATCAACATGTTGAAAGAGAGGAGGAGAGAGATAGAAGGGGAGGGAGGACAAGGCAGAGAAATAGAGAGAGCAGGACACATAGAGAAAGACACAGAGCAGGTGAAACAACTATCCTTTCATTCTCCCTCCATCCCTCCATCCATCCATTCTCGGCAGATGACTCACTGCCTGTCTGTAGTGAGGAGGTAGTCTGGGGATGGAGCTACGGCTTTGACTGGGGGCTGGGAGGCTGGGAGGCTGGGAGGCTGGGAGGCTGGGTCTGTTGACTGGGGCCTGGGAGGCTGGGTCTGTTGACTGGGGGCTGGGAGGCTGGGTCTGTTGACTGGGGGCTGGGAGGCTGGGTCTGTTGACTGGAGGCTGGGAGCCTGGGTCTGTTGACTGGGGGCTGGGAGGCTGGGTCTGTTGACTGGGGCCTGGGAGGCTGGGTCTGTTGACTGGAGGCTGGGAGGCTGGGGATGTTGACTGGGGGCTGGGAGGCTGGGAGGCTGGGTCTGTTGACTGGAGGCTGGGTCTGTTGACTGGGGGCTGGGAGGCTGGGTCTGTTGACTGGGTTTATATGTAGTGTGCTGTTGGTTAGTGGAGACTCAGACCATGATGGGCTAGCAGAGCAGAAGAAGTAAGGCGTTGGCCACATCCAGCCATGTTTTCCCCCTCAGTTCACCCCACTGCACACAGCAGGATCATCCTGTCCCCAGCCCGGCAAGGCCCGGCCCGGCCCAACAGATCTCATTAACCCTCTCAGCAGCATAATTCCCTGCCCGCCCGGCCCAGCGCTCCTCTCCACCTGCTGTAAGTAGGAGGGAGGAAAAGTTACCATGACAGCGGCATGCCCCAGGTGTGGCCCTGCTGAGTGGGCTAGGAAAGGGAGGCGGGAGCCGGTGGGTTGGTGGTAACGTTAGGTGCTGGTTAATGATGGTAGCTGCCCTCTCCTAATCGGGTAGACGTGGCCTGCTGGAGCCCCCAGCTCCCAGTCCCAAAACCCCCAGCCCCTTCCCTGGCCTTACCCCAGTCTCATCAATCAGCCCCCAACCCCCATACACCAATCCTGGCCTTGCCCCAGCCAGCCCCCCCCCCAGGGCCAGTGGAAGAATGGAAGGAGGGTCCCCACACAAAGGGCCCCCACTGTGGGGTCTGTGGGGTAGGTGGAGGCTGCAGGGTGGAGGCTGATTCCACCTGACAGGACTGGCTTTGTGATGAGTTTATTTAAATGCAGTAAAAGGTCCTGTTCCGTGCTCCCTTTGGAAGGGACACACACGGACACACATTCAAAGTTCCTTCATAGAAGCTGCTCCTCTGTAGGTATAATTCTGTAGGCCTAATTCAGATATAATACATGTTATAACAAGATGCTGAGCGCTCCAAGCCTCCTCCACCCTCTCTCGCTCCCCACACACAACGTTTCAGTCGCCCTATGTCTGTCCCATGCATGTAAACAACTATAGCCCGCTCAGTAGCAAGCTGCTCTATCTGCACTGATTGGTGAAGTCATTTGATGTCGAGCTAAATGTAACAAAAAAAACGTTGAAAAGGAACGATATAAACTGGTACATTTTTTTGGGTTCAAACTTTATTTTGCTGGTCGGAACAGTGATACTCAACAAAATAAATGATGGTTCTGTTTCAGAACAAAACAATTGTAAAATCATTTTTGGTTTCAACCCCTGGTACGGACACACACACATGGACACAAAGAAACACACGTACGTACGAACACACACATCACACACACAAATAAACACACATTCTCTGAGCTCTAATTGATGAAAAGTTATCCTGGAAAGTTCATATTCAATTTTCTGCAGCAAAGTGATAATCTGTTGTTATCATCAGAAAGATGAGTGGTTTGGTTCATCAGCCTTGCTTCCTAACTCTATACTATAGCTTAATTTACCCATATCTCATTTACTGTAATATTGTCTGAGCCAGTACATATTCCTCCTACCTACACAAATGACTCATCATACACAAGAACTCTGCAAGACTGGCCACCTCCTCTAATTACCCGGCTCCATCTGAACCTTTGTTTAAGAAACTCAATGTCTTGTCTGTTTATGACATCACTGTACACCAATTATGCACTATCATCTACAATACTCATACCTCCCAGACAGTTTACCTGAACCCTTCAATGGATTCTTCCAGGTTCATTCTGAAATCCATCTATATAACACAAGAAAGACACTGTGATAACATTCACCCTCCCCTGCCGCTGAAAAACATCCCCACAGCACGATGCTGCCACCACCATGCTTCACCGTAGGGATGGTGCCAGGTTTCCTCCAGACGTGACGCTTGTCATTCAGGCCAAAGACTTCAATCTTGGTTTCATCAGACCAGAGAATCTTGTTTCTCATGATCTGAGAGTCCTTTAGGTGCCTTTTGGCAAACTCCAAGCGGGCTGTCATGTGCCTTTTACGGAAGAGGGGCTTCCGTCTGGCCACACTACCATAAAGGCCTGATTGGTAGAGTGCTGCAGAGATGGTTGTCTTTCAGGAAGGTTCTCCCATCTCCACAGAGACTCTTGTCAGAGTTACAATCAGGTTCTTGGTCACCTCCCTGACTAAGGCCCTTCTACCCCGATTGCTCAGTTTGGCTGGGCAGCCAGCTCTAGGAAGAGTCTTGGTGGTTTCAAACGTCTTCCATTTATGAAGGATGGAGGCCACTGTGTTCTTGGGGACCTTCAATGCCGCAGAAAGTTTTTGGTACCCTTCTCCAGATCTGTGTCTCGACACAATCCTGTCTCGGAGCTATAAGGACAATTCCTTCGACATCATGGCTTGGTTTTTGCTCTGACATGCACTGTCAACTGTGGGACCTTATATACTGTAGACAGGTGTGTGCATGTCCAGTCAATTGAATTTACCACAGGTGGACTCCAATCAAGATGTAGAAACAGGAACAATGGAAACAGCATGCACCTGAGCTCAATTTCTCATAGCAAAGGGTCTGAATACTTATGGTGAATCACTAAAACAATACAGAAATACACTATGGAAAAAGAATTCTGCAAAAATATCTTCCGTGTACAACGTAGAACACCAAATAATGCATGCAGAGCAGAATTAGGCCGATACCCATTAATTATCAAAATCCAGAAAAGAGCCATTCAATTCTACAACCAACTAAAAGGAGGCGATTCCCAAATGTTCCATAACAAAGCCATCACCTACAGAGAGATGAACCTGGAGAAGAGTCCCCTAAGCAAGCTGGTCCTGGGGCTCTGTTCACAAACACAAACAGACCCCATAGAGCCCCAGGACAGCAACACAATTAGACCCAACCAAATCATGAGAAAACAAAAATATAATTACTTGACACATTGGAAAGAATTAACAAAACAACAGAGCAAACTAGAATGTTATTTGGCCCTAAACAGAGAATACACAGAGGCAGAATACCTGACCACTGTGACTGAACCAAATTTAAGGAAAACTTTGACTATGTACAGACTCAGTGAGCAGAGCCTTGCTATTGAGAAAGGCCGCCGTAGGCAGACTTGGCTCTTAGAAGAAGACAGGCTATGTGCACACTGCCCACAAAATGGTGGAAACTGAGCTGCACTTCCTAACCTCCTGCCCAATGTATGGCCTTGTTGGAGACACATATTTGCCACATATTACACAGATCCACTAAGAATTCCAAAACAAACCCGATTATGATAAACTCCCATATCTACTGGGTGAAATACCACAGTGTGCCATCACAGCAGCAAGATTTGTGACCTGTTGCCACAAGAAAAGGTCAACCAGTGAAGAACAAACACCATTGTAAATACAACCCATATTTATGTTTATTTATTTTCCCTTTTGTACTTTAACCATTTGCACATTGTTACAACACTGTATATATACATAATATGACATTTGTAATGTCTTTATTCTTTTGGAATTTCTGTGAGTGTAATGTTTACTGTTCATTTTTATTGTTTACTTCACTTTTGTGTATTATCTACTTCACTTGCTTTGGCAATGTTAACATATGTTTCCCATGCCAATAAAGCCCCTTGAATTGAATTGAGAGAGACCTCTGGCCCAGTGGAGAGAAGGAGGGATGGATGAGAAGAGGGGAGGAGGGAGGGTGCCCCAATCTCAGGCTGCTGCCACGGCAACGGGGGCTGGGGTAGGGGCAGGGCCAAGCTGAAAGGCTCTACATTTTATCATGGGCTTCGATCTAAGAGCTGTTTCACTGCAATCCTTATTCTTTTATTTTCATTGTACCATTTCAATCCACCTGGGAGGGGATGAATTTAGCAGGATTTTCTTCCTTTTTCCATGGCTTTAGGTAGTAGATTGTATGTGGTAGATTGTACATGGTAGATTGTATATGGTAGATTGTACATGGCAGATTGTACATGGCAGATTGTATATGGCAGATTGTACATGGTAGATTGTATATGGCAGATTGTACATGGTAGATTGTACATTGTAGATTGTATGTGGTAGATTGTACATGGTAGATTGTATGCGGTAGATTGTATATGGCAGATTGTACATGGTAGATTGTATGCATGTTGGATCTGTTGTAAATCTCAGTGGTTTTCCCCTCTGATTTGGTGATCCGGTAGAGGGGGTGGGAGTGGAAATGGGAGGGTAGTGGGTGTCTGTAATGAGGTGTAATGAGGTGATGGATCATCCTACTGTATGTTATGATTCATGACAGTCTGACGGGGTCTGAGAGGGTGAAGGCACACAGTCATCCCCAAACAACCCCCCACTCCCATCATCCCCAAACAACCCCCCACTCCCATCATCCCCAAACAACCCCCCACTCCCATCATCCCCAAACAACCCCCCACTCCCATCATCCCCAAACAACCCCCCACTCCCATCATCCCCAAACAACCCCCCACTCCCATCATCCCTAGACAACCCCCCACTCCCATCATCCCCAAACAACCCCCCACTCCCATCATCCCCAAACAACCCCCCACTCCCATCATCCCCAAACAACCCCCCACTCCCATCATCCCCAAACAACCCCCCACTCCCATCATCCCCAAACAACCCCCCACTCCCATCATCCCCAAACAACCCCCCACTCCCATCATCCCCAAACAACCCCCCACTCCCATCATCCCCAAACAACCCCCCACTCCCATCATCCCCAAACAACCCCCCACTCCCATCATCCCCAAACAACCCCCACTCCCATCATCCCCAAACAACCCCCCACTCCCATCATCCCCAAACAACCCCCCACTCCCATCATCCCCAAACAACCCCCCACTCCCATCATCCCCAAACAACCCCCCACTCCCATCATCCCTAGACAACCCCCCACTCCCATCAACCCCAGACAACCCCCCACTCCCATCATCCCCAAACAACCCCCCACTCCCATCATCCCCAAACAACCCCCCCACTCCCATCATCCCCAAACAACCCCCCACTCCCATCATCCCCAGACAACCCCCCACTCCCATCATCCCCAAACAACCCCCCACTCCCATCATCCCCAAACAACCCCCCACTCCCATCATCCCCAGACAACCCCCACTCCCATCATCCCCAAACAACCCCCCACTCCCATCATCCCCAGACAACCCCCACTCCCATCAACCCCAGACAACCCCCCACTCCCATCATCCCCAGACAACTCCCCACTCCCATCATCCCTAGGCAACCCCCCACTCCCATCAACCCCAGACAACCCCCCACTCCCATCATCCCCAGACAACTCCCCACTCCCATCATCCCCAGACAACCCCCCACTCCCATCCATCCCCAGACAACCCCCCACTCCCATCATCCCCAGACAACCCCCCACTCCCAACATGGGTCATACCATAGGATCAGCTAGGGGAAACCTGTCCTAACCATCCCATCCATTCACTAAGGAGGTGCTGGCACAGTCAGCCAACCCCCCCACCTGCACCCCATCCCAATCCACCTCTAGCCCCGCATCACACCCCCATCTCCTGCCCAACACTATTATCCCCTAATAGGGAGTTATAGTAGAACTGTCCTACTCCAGGTTGGTAGAAAACGACATCTACCTGCTGGTCTGTCCCTGTCCCATCCCTGTCCCTGTCCTAACCATCCCATATATTCAATGAGAACCTACAGTCCTCAAACAACATTAAAATAAATATGAAGTTGGTAAGCACTTTAGTCTGTTCTTTAGCTCTGATGTCTTGTATTAGAACCAGTTAGTGTGTGTGTGTGTGTGTGTGTGTGTGTGTGTGTGTGTGTGTGTGTGTGTGTGTGTGTGTACTGTAGGCCAGGTTAGTGTGCAGTCCTGTATTAGAGGTCTATTACAGTAAGAGAAGCCAGCCAAGGCTAATGGCTCTCTGGCTCAATATTTAGATAAATTAGCTGCTGTGTCTAATATCTGATATACATGAGACAGTGCATGCCACGGTGGCAGGGGAAGGACGGTGTTTGTGTGTGACTCCCTGAATGCTGCACTGTACATCGCCCGGCACCTGGCCAATTCACAAACAATGAGATGTTTACATAGCAACCAAGGCAACAGTACAGGCGGGTTATATGAATGGAATTGTCTTTCACTCTTCATTGTACTTCCTTGATTACTCCCCCATGTCCTCTCTCTCTCTCTCTCTCTCTCTCTCTCTCTCTCTCTCTCTCTCTCTCTCTCTCTCTCTCTCTCTCTCTCTCTCTCTCTCTCTCTCCTCCCCTCTCTCCCCTTCTCAATTCAATTCAAAGGGCTTTATTGGCATGGAAACATATGTTTACATTGCCAAAGCAAGTGAAATAGATAATAAACAAAAGTGAAATTAACAATAAAAAATGAACAGTAAACATTACACTCACAAAAGTTTCAAAGGAATAGAGGCATTTAAAATGCCATATGGCTATGTACAGTGTTGTAACGATGTGCAAATAGTTAAAGTTCTCTCCTTCCCTCCTTATTTCTGTCTGTGTTGCATTAATAAACAGCCAGAGGTCTGTGCTCTCCAGGAGACGGGTGTGAGCCTGTAACTCCAACCCACCAGGGAGGCACTGTAACTGGGCCACAGAACCTGGGGCTCAGCCAGGGGATGGATGGGTGTACCCCACTCTGTGGGAGAAATAGATGAGAACAAGTTGAAAATATTCACTTACTGTTTCTCTCTCAGACGTCTCTGCCTCTGGCTTTGTCTCTCTCTGTCTCTCTCTCTCTCTGTCTGTCTGTCTGTCTGTCTGTCTGTCTGTCTGTCTGTCTGTCTGTCTGTCTGTCTGTCTGTCTGTCTGTCTGTCTGTCTGTCTGTCTGTCTGTCTGTCTGTCTGTCTGTCTGTCCGTCTGTCTGTCTGTCTAACTGCCCTGAATGCCTCTGCTGATCCTACTGTATGCAGTAATCATGTCCTATGAACCAGAGTTACAGTGCATTTGGAAAGTATTCAGACCCCTTGACTTTTTCCACATTTTGTTACGTTACAGCCTTGTTCTAAAATTGATTAAATCGTTTTCCCCCCCATCAATCTACACACAATCCACCATAACTGAAAAGCAAAAACAGGTTTTTAGAAATGTTTGTAAATGGAAACAAAAAAAAATCCTGTGTGCAGTTTACCCTGAACTAACTCAAATAACATGAGCATGTCTACTTCTGATAAGCTTCCCAGTAAAGCAATGACAACAGTCAATCATCACACAAAAGTGCTAAAAATAGCCCACATTAAAAACCTCTTAAGGATCCGCCCCTTTTTTCATTTTTTGCCTAAAATGACATACGCAAATCGAACTGCCTGTAGCTCAGGCCCTGAAGCAAGGATATGCATATTCTTGATACCATTTGAAAGTAAACACGTTGAAGTTTGTGGAAATGTGAAAGGAAAGTAGGACAATATAACACATTAGATCTGGTAAAAGATAATACAAAGAAAAAAACAACCGTTTTTGTGTTTTTTTTGTACCATCATCTTTGAAATGCAAGAGAAGTGGCATAATTAATTATTCTAGCCCAGGTACGATTTTGACTTTGGCCACTAGATGGCAGCACTGTATGTGCAAAGTTTTAGAGTGATCCAGTGAAATCTTGCATATCTATTCAAAATGTATAAAGACTGCCCAAATGTGCCTGATTGGTTTATTCATACATTTTCAAGTTCAAAATTGTGCACTCTCCTCAAACAATAACATGGTATTATTTCACTCTAATAGCTACTGTAAATTGGACAGTGCAGTTAGATTAACAAGAATTTAAGATTTCTGCCATGTCAGATATGTCTAAATACTGGGATTTTTTGTTTGTTTGTTACAACCTCATGCTAATCACATTAGCCTACATGAGCTCAACCGTCCTGCGGACGGGACAGCGATCCTGAAGAAGTTTTAACATATGTAGCTTAAGAAACAAGGTTAATGTAATCAATAATTTGCTAGTAACAGATGACATTCATATTCTGACAATCTCTGAAACTCACATAGATCATACCTTTGATGATACTGTGGTAGCGTTACATGGTTACATACATTTTTTTAAAATAATAGAATAAAAATGGTTATAACATCTACAGAAAAGACAGAAATGCCACTGGTGGAGGTGTTGCTGTTTATATTCAGAACCATATTCCTGTAAAGCTTAGAGAGGAGCTCATGTTAAATACTGTTGAAGTAATATGGCTACAGGTTCATCTGCCTCACATAAAGCCCATTCTGGTGGGAAGCTGCTGTAGACCACCAAGTGCTAACAGTCAATATCTGGATAACGTGTGTGAAATGCTTGATGATGTATGTGATATCAACAGAGAGGTATATTTTCTGGGTGATTTAAATATCGACTGGCTTTCATCAAGCTGCCCACTCAAGAAAAAGCTTCAATCTGTAACCAATTGCCTACAACTTTGTTCAGGTTATCAGTCAACCTACCAGGGTAGTTACAAACAGCACAGGAATGAAATCATCAACATGCATTGATCACATCTTTACAGTGGCAATTTTAGCATGTAAATCTTGGTGGGGCAAACTCCCCCAAAAATGTTTTAGATGCATGCCAGCAAAGCCACTACAAAACACAACACTAAACAATACATTAATTGCACTATAACGGTAAGAAACCATGCCCACAAACTGTTAGGGCTTACATAAAGCTTGTCCCAACAGCAGAGTCCCAACAGCAGAGTCCCAACAGCAGTTCCAACACCTTACCACTGCTACACCTGGCTATCAGCGGAGCCTTGTCTGGCAGCAAAACAGTTCATTCAGCCTCATTCAGAACACAAGTATGTAATGTTGGTGATGTTCTGTCAGAGGCCAAAGAAATATCCTGTGGAGAATCGCAGGGATCCATTTTAGGGCCTCTCTTATTTCTTATATACGTTAATGATATGCCAGATACAGTAAAGTGTAAACTCCTGCTTTAACCTGATGATTCAGCCATACTGGTATCAGGGAAGGATACAGTTTACACAGAGACCCTGAGTAAGGAATTGCATTTTGTTAGACATTGGTTGTCTGACAACAAATTGTCACCACATTTGGGAAAAACTGAATCGATTTTGTTTCGAACAAAATGTAGATTGCTTAGGGCTGACAAGATAACACTAAACTGTGCAGGCAAGGAGATTGAATCTAAAACAAGTGTATCTGATATTGGTGTGTCCCTAGATTAGTTCCTTTCTGGAGACCTGATTGCTGATAAAACTATTTCTAAAGTGGTAAACAAATTGACATTGTTATATCGTAACACTAGATATTTTAACATTAACGTTAAAGAATATGCTTGTCTCAACCTTGATGCAGTGTCATTTTGATAATGCCTGCTCTGCTTGGTATAGTGGGCTATGAAAAAAGATGAAAAAGATACATTTTTTATTTGACTAGGCAAGTCAGTTAAGAACAAATTCTTATTTTCAATGACGGCCTAGGAACAGTGGGTTGACTGCCTTGTTCAGGGGGAGAACAACAGATTTTTACCTTGTCAGCTTGGGGATTTGATCTTGCAACCTTTCAGTTACTAGTCCAACACTCTAACCACTAGGCTACCTGCCACCCCATACAGGTCATGCAAAATAATGTTATCAGGCATATGCTGAATGTCCCCCCTAGGACCCACATAGGGGTACAGGAGTTCCGGGAGATGGGCTTGTTGCCGTTGGAGTCCAGAGTGGACCAACTTAAACTTAATCATATGTTTGTGCCCCAGGTTACATGAAAAACCACATTGATATGGTCTATAATCAACACAGTCACAATACCAGAGCTAGTGTTATGTCTTGTAAAATCCAGACTGATATTCTGCAAAAGGTACAGGGATTGGACTGCTGAGGACTGGTGTAAAGTAATTTTCTCTGATGAATCCCCTTTCCGATTGTTTGGGGCATCCGGAAAAAAGCTTGTCGGGAGAAGACAAAGTGAGCGCTACCATCAGTCCTGTGTCATGCCAACAATAAAGCATCCTGAGACCATTCATGTGTGGG
Organism: Salmo salar; assembly: GCF_905237065.1. Lineage (NCBI taxonomy): Eukaryota > Metazoa > Chordata > Actinopteri > Salmoniformes > Salmonidae > Salmo > Salmo salar. The sequence continues at coordinate 101,486,455 of NC_059454.1, forward strand.
GTTGCTTCTCAGCCAAGGGAGTGGGCTCACTCACAATTTTGCCTAAGAACACAGTCATGAATAAAGAATGGTACCAACACATCCTCCGAGAGCAACTTCTCCCAACCATCCAGGAACAGTTTGGTGATGAGCAATGCCTTTTCCAGCATGATGGAGCACCTTGCCATAAGGCAAAAGGGATAACTAAGTTGCTCGGGGAACAAAACATCAATATTTTGGGTCCATGGCCAGGAAACTCCCCAGACCTTAATCCCATAGAGAACTTGTGGTCAATCCTCAAGAGGCGGGTGGACAAACAAAGACCCACAAATTCTGACAAACTCCAAGCATTGATTATGCAAGAATGGGCTGCCATCAGTCAGGATGTGGCCCAGAAGTTAATTGACAGCATGCCAGGGCAGATTGCAGAGGTCTTCAAAAAGAAGGGTCAACACTGCAAATATTGACTCTTTGCATCAACTTCATGTAATTGTCAATAAAAGCCTTTGCCACTTACGAAATGCTTGTAATTATACTTCAGTATTCTATATTAACATCTGACAAAAATATCTAAAGACACTGAAGCTGCAAACTTTGTGGAAATTAATATTTGTGTCATTCTCAAAACTTTTGGCCATGACTGTACACAGAGAGCTAATATTAATAATATGCATGTCAATCTCTCCTGGCTGAAAGTGGAGGAGAGATTGACTTCATCGCTACTTTTTATTTATGACTGGTATTGACATGTTGAATGCACCGAGCTGTCTGTTTGAACTCCTGGTACACAGCTCGGACACCCATGCATACCCCACAAGATATGCCACCAGAGGTCTCTTCACAGTCCCCAAGTCCATAACAGACTATGGGAGGCGCACAGTACTACATAGAGACATGACTACATGGAACTCTATTCCACATCAAGTAACTCATGTAAGCAGTAAAATTAGATTTATAAACAGATAAAAAATCACCTTAAGGAACAGAGGGGACTGTGAACACAAACATAGGCACAGGCACATGCACACACACACACACACACACACACACACACACACATAACATATGCATTATACACACACATACACATGGATTTTGTACTGTATATATGTGGTAGTGGTGGAGTAGGGCCCTGAGGGCACACAGTCTGTGAATGTATTGTAATGTTTTTTAAATTGTATAAACTGTCTTAATTTTGCTGGACCCCAGGAAGAGTGGGGATCCATAATAAATACAAATACAAATACTCTACACACACGTGTAGAAATGTGATGGTAGAATAGTGGCCTGAGGGAACACATTTAATGTGTTGTGAAAAGTGCTATGAAATGCAATGCCATGTAATATTTTCAATTGTATACAACTGTTGCTGGACCCCAGGAAGAATAGCTGTTGCCTTCGCAGTAGCTAATAGGGATCCTTAATAAATACAAATACAAACTTACTTCAAAGGGCATATGTTTACATATGTTTACAGTGCCAAAGCAAGTGAAATATATAAAAAACAAAAGTGAAATAATCAATAAAAAAATGAACAATTAACATTACACTCACAAGTTTCAAAGGAATAGACACAAATGTTATATTATGGCTATGTACAGTCTTATATTTATGTGAAAATAGTACACAATAGTACACATAAATATGGTTTGTATTTACATGCTCACTGAGTCTGTACATAGTGAAAGGTATGTGCAGCAAAACATTTCTAAAAACCTGCTCTTGCTCTGTAATTATGCCGAATTGGGTGTAGATTGATGGTAATGTAATCCATTTTAGAATAAGGCTGTAACGTAACAAAATGTGGAAAAAGTCAAGGGGTCTGAATACTTTCTGAATGCACTGTAGGTATAGTTTTTGTGTGCTCTAGCGCAACAGTGCCTAGATGGAATTTGTATTTGTGGTTCTGGCAACTGGACATTTGTTGGAACACCATTTTTTTTTTTTTTTACTGATATTTACTGTCAGGGCCCAGGTCTGACAGAATCTGTGCAGAAGATCTAGGTGCTGCTGTAGGCCTTCCTTGGTTGGGGACAGAATCACCAGATCATCAGTAAATAGTAGACATTTGACTTCAGATTCTAGTAGGGTGAGGCCAGATGCTGCAGACTGTTCTAGTGCCCTAGCCAATTTGTTTATATATATATGTTGAAGAGGGTGGGGCTCAAGCTGCATCCCTGTCTCACCCCCTGGCCCTGTGGAAAGAAATGTGTGTGTTTTTTGCCCATTTTAACCTGTACACTTGTTGATTGTGTACATGGATTTTATAATGTTGTATGTTTGTCCCCCAACACCGCTTTCTATCAATTTGCATAGCAGACCCTCATGCCAAAATTGAGTCAAAAGCTTTTTTGAAATCAACAAAGCATGAGAAGCCTTTGCTTTGGTTTGGTTGTTTGTCAATTGGGGTGTGCAGGGTGAATATGTGGTCTGTTGTACGGTAATTTGCTAAAAAGCCAATTTGACATTTGCTCAGTACATTGTTTTCACTGAGGAAATGTACAAGTCAGCTGTTAATGATAATGCAGAGTATTTTCCCAAGGTTGCTGTTGATGCATATCCCACGGTAGTTATTGGGGTCAAATTTGTCTCCACTTTTGTAGATTGGGGTGATCAGTCCTTGGTTCCAAATATTGGGGAAGATGCCAGAGCTGAGGATGATGTTAAAGAGTTTAAGTATAGCCAATTGAAATGTGTGGTCTGTATATTTGATCATTTCATTGAGGATACCATCAACACCACAGGCCTTTTTGGGTTGGAGGGTTTTTATTTTGTCCTGTAGTTCATTCAATGTAATTGGATAATCCAGTGGGTTCTGCTAGTCTTTAATAGCTGATTCTAAGATTTGTAATTGATCATGTATATGTTTTTGCTGTTTGTTCTTTGTTATAAAGCCAAAAAGATTGGAGAAGTGGTTTATCCATACATCTCCATTTTGGATAGATAATTCTTTGTGTTGTTTGTTTAGTGTGTTCTAATGGAAGTAGTTACATTCTATGGATTCTTCAATTACATTGAGCTGATTTCTGACGTGCTGTTCCTTCTTTTTCCGTAGTGTATTTCTGTATTGGTTTAGTGCTTCACCATAGTGGAGGTATAGACTCAGGTTTTCTGGGTCTCTATGTTTTTGGTTGGACAGGTTTCTCAATTTCTTTCTTAGGTTTTTGCATTCTTCATCAAACCATTTGTCATTGTTTTTAAGTTTCTTAGGTTGTCTGCTTGACATTTTTAGATTTGATAGGGTAGCATAAAGGTCAAATATACCGTTTTTTTGGTAGGTTTCTACACCACTTTCCTTCCATCTATAGCATTTCCTAATATGGTGCAGTTCCTTTGACTTTGATGCCTGATGATTGAATATTGCTCGGTTCAAGTAGACTGTGATTTTTCTATGACCTAATATGGGTGTTGGGCTGACTGTGAACGCTCTGAGAAACTCTGGGTTGAGGTCAGTGATAAAGTAGTCTACAGTATTACTGCCAAGGGATGAGCTGTAGGTGTACCTACCATAGGAGTCTCATCAAAGCCTACCATTGACTATGTACAGACCCAGCATGTGACTGAGCTGTAGGAGTTGTGACACGTTTTTGTTGGTTATTTTGTCATAGTTGTGTCTAGGGAGGCATATTTGGGAAGGAATGCTGTCACCTCCAGGTAGGTGTTTGTCCCCCTATATGCTGAGGGTGTCAGGTTCTTGTCCAGTTCTGGCATTTAGGTCACCACAGATTAGTACATGTCCCTGGGCCTGGAAATGATTGATTTCCCCCTCCAGGATGGAGAAGCTGTCTTCATTAAAGTATGGGGATTCTAGTGGGGGGATATAGGTAGTACACGGGAGGACATTTTTATCTTTTGAGATCATTTCCTTATTAATTTCTATCCAGATGTAAAATATTCCTGTTTTGACTAATTTAGTGGGTTAGGTCTGCTCTATACCAATTTAGCATACCCCCTGAGTCTCTTCCCTGTTTCACACCTGGTAGTTTGGTGGATGGGACTACCAGCTCTCTGTAACCTACAGGGAAACCAATGTGTCTCTCATGTTTCTTGTAGGATGACAATGTCTGTATTTCCAATTTCTTGGATGAAGTC
>NC_059454.1:101498025-101510525 GCF_905237065.1 Salmo salar
GGGCAAATCCAACACAACACATCACTGAGTAACTGCCTCCTTATTTTCAAGCATGGTGTTGGCTGCATCATGTCTGGGTATGCTTGACATCGGCAAATACTGTGGAGTTTTTCAGGATAAAAATAAATGGGATGGAGCTAAGCACAGGCAAAATCCTAGAGGAAACCCTGCTTCAAGTCTGCTTTACACCAGATACTGGGAGAAGAATTCACCTTTCAGCAGGACAATAACCTACAACACTAGGCCAAATCTACACTGGAGTTGCTAACCAAGAAGACAGTGAATGTTCCTGAGTGTCTGAGTTACAGTTTTGACTTAAATCTGCTTGAAAGTTGCTCTCTAGCCATGATCCCAATATTTTGACGGAGCTTGAAGAAATATGAAAAGAATAATGGGGAAATATTGCACACTCCAGGTGTGTAAAGCTCTTAGAGACTTACCCAAGAAGACTCATAGCTTTCATCGCTGCCAAATGTGTTTCTAACATGTATTGACTTAGGGAGCTGAACACTTATGCAACGACTATATTTTAGTTATTTCATTTATAGCATAAAAAAATCTACAGTACCAGTCAAAAGTTTGGACACAGCTACTCATTCAAGGGTTTTTCTTTATTTTTACAATTTTCTACATTGTGGAATAGTAGTGAAGACATCAGAACTATGAAATAACACATATGGAATCATGTAGTAACCAAAAAAGTGTTAAACGAATCAGAATGTATTTTATATTTGAGATTCTTCAAAGTAGCCACCCTTTGCCTTGATGACAGCTTTGCACACTTTTTGCATTCTCTCAACCAGCTTCACCTGAAATCCTTTTCCAACGGTCTTGAAGGAGTTCCCACATATGCTGAGCACTTCTTGGCTGTTTTTCCTTCACTCTGCGGTCCAACTCATCCCAAACCATCTCAATTAGGTTGAGGTCGGGTGATTGTGGAGGCCATGTCATCTGATGCAGCACTCAATCACTCTCCTTCCTGGTCAAATAGCTCTTACACAGCCTGGAGGTGTGTTGGGTCATTGTCCTGTTGAAAAACAAATGATAGTCCCACTAAGCACAAACCAGATGGGATGGCGTATCGCTGCAGAATGCTGTGGTAGCCATGCTGATTAAGTGTGCCTTGAATTCTAAATAAATCACTGACAGTGTCACCAGAAAGCACCATCACACCACCTCCTCCGTGCTTCACGGTGGGAACCACACAGCATATGGACTTGGTATTTTACCAAATAGGGCTATCTTCTGTATACCACCCCTACCTTGTCACAACACAACTGATTGGCTCAAACGCATTAAGAAGGAAAGAAATTCCACAAATGATCAGTTAATTGAAATGCATTCCAGGTGACTACCTCATGAAGCTGGATTAGAGAATGCCAAGAGTGTGCAAAGCTGTCATCAAGGCAAAGTGTGGCAACTTTGAAGAATCGCTAATAAATATATTTTGATTTGTTTAACACTTTTTTGTCCCAACTTTTGACTGGTGCTGTATATATATTTTGTTCTTCTACTTTGACATTACAAAGTATTTTTGTGGAGATTGTTGACAAAAGAAATACAATTAAATCCATTTTTAATCCCACTTTGTAACACAATAACATTTGAAGAAATCCAAGGGGTATGAATACTTTTGCAATGCCCTGTAACAATCCTCATAGGAAAGCTTTTTTGTATTGGCTCAACTCTTTGGATAACCAGTATGTAGCCTAGCCCCTAGATATTTTTCCTAGAAGACAACTTACAGTCAATTAAAGCCTTCATTTGATGTTACATATCTGCGACCTATAGGACTCTCAGAGTGCATAATAAATTGTCTTTGTGCCAAACTTATTTACACAGGAAAAAGGGAGCGGAGTTACCCAAATGTTATATAATAAACCTTATAACAATGTAATCATAACTTTAACGATGTTATAGAATGACCCTCATAACACTGTTATTATGAATGTACCACTGTTACTGAATAACACCCCTTCTCTTCTGTCGACCTCCAGGTGTCGGAGACGGTGGTGCTGCGAAACGGTGATTTCCTGATCCGTGATTCGCTGATAAACGTGGGTGACTATGTCCTGACGACCAGGTGGAACTACGAGGTTCTGCACTTCAAGATCACCAAGGTCCTGGTCAGGTCCAGCACTGAGTCTAAGGTATGTACTGTAACTTACATAATTTACATCATGTTGTTGGATCTAACTTTAGTGTTTTGAAGGATTTAGTTATTTTGGGGTAAAACAATTATTACAGTTTAACTATTTAAAAGTACAAAGAATCCCAGAGCATGACACATGAAAAACATTAAAAACACTTATTTCCAATTTGTTAACCACAAGTGAACACATGTCCATTTATTTAACATTGGAATGGTCCATAATGATTTTCAATTTAATTCCAGGTCCAGTACCTGTTAGAGAAAGACAGTTTCGACTCTATACCTGAGCTGATGAGGTACTACGTGGCCGGACGGCGACCTGTCTCCCAGCCCAGCGGAGCCCTGATCTACTGTCCAATCATACGCACCCTCCCCTTGCGTTACCTGGAAGCAATGTTTGCCTTAGCCAATAGCAGACATGGCCTAGCCCACTCACCATCCAGTCAGAAAGGAGCGTACATCAAGAGGCGGAGCGTGACCATGAACGACGGATTGAGCACGGACAAGCTGATACCTCACAGGTCAGAGACTAGAGGAGAGGCAGTCTTTCATAGATTGTTACCCAATCTTCTTCTTGAGATTCTTGTGTGTGTGTCTGTGTGTCTGTCTGTCTGTGTGTGTGTCTGTGTGTCTGTCTGTGTGTCTGTTTGTGTGCAGGTGTATGTATAGTATGTATGTGTGTCTCAGTGGTGTAAACCAAATGTTTCATTGCCCATTCATTCCCATTGTGTGGTCAGTGACGTGGAGTCCATCAGTCCAGTGGAACCACCAGTTCCCCCAGTCCCAGTACCAGTCCAAGTACCAGTCCAAGTACCTTCACCAATACCAGTAGCAGTACCAGTTGTTCCAAAGCCAGAAGTTGAGGCTGCTGTCGTGGGGTGCAGGTGGTGTGTGTGTGAGCCCGTTTGGGTCAGAACACTGGTGTCATAACAGAGCACTGACCCCTTCTCACTCTCACCCCCTGCCTCAGATTCACTGAGAACATGTGTATACTTTTTCTACATGGCCCTGTGTTAGCCTAGCCGCTACACCAGTCACTCTGACACTGAACTCTCTCCTTATAATGCATGTCTCTTTCCTCCTCTGCACAGCAACCAGGGCCTGAGTGTAGGAGAGATCAACCTTAACCTGGTCATAGATCTGTTTGTGTTGTCTTGTCAACTCTTTGTGCTGTCTTGTCATCTCTTTGTGTTGTCTTGTCATCTCTTTGTGTTGTCTTGTCAACTCTTTGTGCTGTCTTGTCAACTCTTTGTGCTATCTTGTCATCTCTTTGTGTTGTCTTGTCATCTCTTTGTGTTGTCTTGTCATCTCTTTGTGTTGTCTTGTCATCTCTTTGTGTTGTCTTGTCATCTCTTTGTGTTGTCTTGTCATCTCTTTGTGTTGTCTTGTCATCTCTTTGTGTTGTCTTGTCATCTATTTGTGTTGTCTTGTCATCTCTTTGTGCTGTCTTGTCATCTCTTTGTGTTGTCTTGTCATCTCTTTGTGTTGTCTTGTCAACTCTTTGTGCCTTCTTGTAACTGATATAGTTATTGTCTTGCCAAACAGTTGGTTATAAGAGTTGGTTATGCATCACAAACAGGTCTGGGACCAGGCTAAGTGTTTTACCTCTTCTCAGTAGACCAATCGGGTAAAATGTTCACCTCTTCTCAGTAGACCAATCGGGTAAAATGTTCACCTCTTCTCAGGAGACCAATTGTGCAAAATGTATAGCTGGCACTTCATTTATGAGATTATTTGATTTGGAGCTTTGCCAAACTTGCTCGATTGAGACGTATGGTTCAGACCATGGACCCACAGCCGTCGTAAAAACAGAGGGAAAATGAGTGTGTTTGTTGGTGTTTGCAGCTCCTCTATTATTCACAACCACAAAGACGCCATGAGGAACTGTGCTCTGAGTATGGACCTCATCCAGGAGTATCGCCGTCCTCCTGTAGGGGAGACACCTCTCTCCCCAGCCTACAGCCACAGTGAGTCCTTTCTATGGAGATTATTGAATTATTAAGAGATTATTGAGATGATAGATAATTCACTGAGATTATTGCATACTGTGTGGGTTTGGTGGTCCTTTTGATTGAGCCTTTCTGGAGAGCCAGATGGGAACTTTTGGGGGTTTGCACTTTTGGAATTGTCCATTGGGCCAATTGCACCATGCACTCTCAATCAATCAAGCGCAGCTGAAGTACATTGAGTGTAGAAAACATTAAGAACCGCTTCCTAATATTGAGTTGCACCCCCTCTTTTGCCCTCAGAACAGCCTCAATTCGTTGGGGCATGGACTCTACAAATCAAATCAAAGTTTATTTGTCACGCGTGCCGAATACAACAGGTGTAGACCTTACAGTGAAATGCTTACTTACAGGCTCTAACCAATAGTGCAAAAAAGGTGTTAGGTGAACATTAGGTAAGTAAAGAAATAAAACAACAATAAAAAGACAGGCTATATACAGTAGCGAGGCTATAAAAGTAGCGAGGCTACATACAGACACCGGTTAGTCAGGCTGATTGAGGTAGTATGTACATGTAGATATGGTTAAAGTGAATATGCATATATGATAAAAAGAGAGTAGCAGTAGTGTAAAAAGAGGGTTTGGGGGGGGGGGGCACACAATGCAAATAGTCCGGGTAGCCATTTGATTACCTGTTCAGGAGTCTTATGGCTTGGGGGTAAAAACTGTTGAGAAGCCTTTTTGTCCTAGACTTGGCACTCTGGTACCGCTTGCCATGCGGTAGTATAGAGAACAGTCTATGACTGGGGTGGCTGGGGTCTTTGACAATTTTTAGGGCTTTCCTCTGACATCACCTGGTGTAGAGGTCCTGGATGGCAGGCAGCTTAGCCCCAGTGATGTACTGGGCCGTACGCACTGCCCTCTGTAGTGCCTTGCGGTCAGAGGCCGAGCAATTGCCGGACCAGGCAGTGATGCAACCAGTCAGGATGCTCTCGATGTTGCAGCTGTAGAACCTTTTGAGGATCTCAGGACCCATGCCAAATCTTTTTAGTTTCCTGAGGGGAATAGGCTTTGTCGTGCCCTCTTCACGACTGTCTTGGTGTGTTTGGACCTTTCTAGTTTGTTGGTGATGTGGACACCAAGGAACTTGAAGCTGTCAACCTGCTCCACTACAGCCCCATCTATGAGAATGCGGGCATGCTCGGTCCTCCTTTTCCTTTAGTCCACAATCATCTCCTTAGTCTTGGTCACGTTGAGGGATAGGTTGTTATTCTGGTACCACACGGCCAGGTCTCTGACCTCCTCCCTATAGGCTGTCTCGTCGTTGTCTGTTGTGTCGTCTGCAAACTTAATGATGGTGTTGGAGTCGTGCCTGGCCATGCAGTCGTGGGTGAACAGGGAGTACAGGAGGGGACTGAGCACGCACCCCTGGGGAGCTCCAGTGTGGAGGATCAGCGTGGCAGATGTGTTGCTACCTACCCTCACCACCTGGGGGCGGCCCGTCAGGAAGTCCAGGATCCAGTTGCAAAGGGAGGTGTTTAGTCCCAGGATCCTTAGCTTAGTGATGAGCTTTGAGGGTACTATGGTGTTGAACGCTGAGCTGTAGTCAATGAATAGCATTCTCACATAAGTGTTCCTTTTGTCCAGGTGGGAAAGGGCAGTGTGGAGTGCAATAGAGATTGCATCATCTGTGGATCTATTTGGGCGGTATGCAAATTGGGTCTAGGGTTTCTGGGATAATGGTGTTGATGTGAGCCATTACCAACCTTTCAAAGCACTTCATGGCTACGGACGTGAGTGCTGCGGGTCTGTAGTCATTTAGGCAGGTTGCCTTTGTGTTCTTGGGCACAGGGACTATGGTGGTCTGCTTGAAACATGTTGGGATTACAGACTCAATCAGGGAAAATGTCAGTGAAGACACCTGCCAGTTGGTTAGCACCTGCACGGAGCACACGTCCTGGTAATCCGTCTGGCCCCGCAGCCTTGTGTATGTTGAACTGTTTAAAGGTCTTACTCACGTCGGCTACGGAGAGCGTGATGCTCTCATGCATGCCTCAGTGTTGCTTGCCTCGAAGCGAGCATAGAAGTGATTTAGCTCGTCTGGTAGTCTCGTGTCACTGGGCAGCTCGCGGCTGTGCTTCTCTTTGTAGTCTGTAATAGTTTGCAAGCCCTGCCACATCCAACGAGCGTCGGAGCCGGTGTAGTATGATTCAATCTTAGCCCTGTATTGACTCTTTGCCTGTTTGATGGTTCGTTGCAGGGCATAGCAGGTTTTCTTGTAAGGTCTTGAAAGGTCTTGAAAGCGTTCCATAGGGATGCTGGCCCATGTTGACTCCAATGCTTCCCACAGTTGTATCAAGTTGGCTGGATGTCCTTTGGGTAGTGGACCATTCTTATTACACTCGGGAAACTGTTGAGCATGAAAACCTAGCATCGTTGCAGTTCTTGACCCACTCAAACTGGTGCGACTGGCACCTACTACCATACCCCGTTCAAAGGCACTTAAATATTTTGTCTTGCCCATTCACCTTCTGAATGGTACACATACACAATCCATGTGTCAATTGTCTCAAGGCTAAAACATCATTCTTTAACCTGTCTCCTCCCCTTCATCTACACTGATTGGTGGATTTAACAAGTGACATCAATAAGGGATCATAGCTTTCACCTGGATTCACCTGGTCCAGGTGTTCTTAATGTTTTGTACACTCAGTGTATTTGTAAGAAAACCAATACTATTTGTGAACCCAGGTCTGGAATTTACATGTGTAACCCTGTGCTTCGCTGTCCAGTCCACAGACACAGAACCCAGTCAGGGGTTAGAGATCTGGCAGTGGTGCCCACCTCGCCAGTCCTGAGACACTCCAGCGACCCCCAGCTCAGCCCTGGCTCCAACAACAACCTACCCGACATGCTAGCAGCCAGCTCCCACTCCACCCCGGCCCACTGCTCCTACGAAACCCCAGCAGATGGCTCCGAGACGGGGGGCAGCTACTGCGACTTACGGCCCACCCCGGCCCTCTGTCCTAAGGCTCCCTGTGCCGCCGGCATGCCCCCCACACCTCCCACTAAGAGCTACGTGGAGAGGCTGCGTGTGGAGGAGGGCCGAGGGCCTGCCCCAGGGAGGGAGGATGGGGCTGGAGAAGAGGCGTTCATCGCCCCCCTGGTGGAGACAGCCTCCTCCTTCAGACCAGGGAAGTACATCTCTCCCCTGATGCCCCAGGAGAACAAGCCCTTAGAGATGAGCATTCTGAAGAGGGTTAAAGAGCTTCTGGCGGAGGTGGACGTTAGGACGGCTGCTAAACACATCACCATGACTGACTGCACGGTATGGACACCGCGCACATACAGGACATATAGAGAGACACGGGCACAAACACACAGACAGAAACACATACACGCAATACGCATATACCATCCACTCTTTATTATAGCTAGAGCCCATATGTTAAACAGAAGCAGGCTAACGGTATTTCATTGTCCCTGGGAACGTAACTCGGTGATGTCACTAATCCCTAATGAGTGTTGCTCAATGAACTGCTGTTGACAGTGGAGCAGCAGAGAGCAGATAGGTTAATACAGGGATGACTATGCTATCCTAGGGCTGGGCGATATTGAACTCCTGTTGACAGTGGAGCAGCAGAGAGCAGATAGGTTAATACAGGGATGACTATGCTATCCTAGGGCTGGGCGATATTGAACTCCTGTTGACAGTAGAGCAGCAGAGAGCAGAGAGGTCAATACAGGGATGACTATGCTATCCTAGGGCTGGGCGATATTGCCAAAATATTATATCATGGTATTTAGAAATTACAATAAACCCTTTCTTCCTCACTCCCTCTTCTCACCTCTCCAAATTTCCTCCCTCCCCCTCTCCTCTCTCTCCATTTTCTCCCTCCCCCTCTCCTCTCTCCATTTCCTCACTCCCTGTCTTCTCTCTCCATTTCCTCCCTCCCTCCCCCCTTTTCTCTCTCTCCATTCCCCCCTCTGCTCTCTCTACATTTCCATCTCTCTCTCCCTCCCCCTCTCCTCTCTTTTCTCTCTCCATTTCCTCCCTCTCCTCTCCTCTCTTTTCTCTCAACATTTCCTCCCTCCCCCTCTCCTCTCTCCACCTCTCTCCATTTCCTCCGTCTTTTCTCTCTCAATTTCCTGCCTCCCTCTCCTCTCTCTCTATTTCCTCCCTCTCCTCTCTTCTCTCTCTACATTTCCTCCCTCCCCCTCTCCACCTCTTTCTCCATTTCCTCCCTCTCCACCTCTCTCTCCATTTCCTCCCTCTCCTCTCTCTCCATTTCTTCCCTCTCTCTCTCCATTTCCTCACTCTTCTCTCTCTCCATTTGCTCCCTCCCTTCTTCCTCCCTCCCCCTGTGTTGTGCTCCCTCCCTCTGTCTGGGTGAAGGTTGCTAGGATACTGGGTGTTACCGAGGAGATGCAGAGGATGATGGGAGTGGGCTCAGGACTGGAGTTGTTGACTCTTCCTCACGGACACCAGCTGAGACTGGACCTACTGGAGCGGTAAGGGTTCGGGTGGTAAGGGTTCAGGTGGTAAGGGTTCAGGTGGTAAGGGTTCAGGTGGTAAGGGTTCAGGTGGTAAGGGTTTGGGTGGTAAGGGTTCAGGTGGTAAGGGTTCAGGTGGTAAGGGTTCAGGTGGTAAGGGTTCGGGTGGTAAGGGTTTGGGTGGTAAGGGTTCGGGTGGTAAGGGTTCGGGCGGTAAGGGTTCGGGCGGTAAGGGTTCGGGCGGTAAGGGTTCAGGCGGTAAGGGTTCAGGCGGTAAGGGTTCGGGCGGTAAGGGTTCAGGTGGTAAGGGTTCAGGTGGTAAGGGTTCAGGCGGTAAGGGTTCGGGCGGTAAGGGTTCGGGCGGTAAGGGTTCAGGCGGTAAGGGTTCGGGTGGTAAGGGTTCAGGTGGTAAGGGTTCAGGTGGTAAGGGTTCAGGTGGTAAGGGTTCGGGTGGTAAGGGTTCAGGTGGTAAGGGTTCGGGTGGTAAGGGTTCAGGTGGTAAGGGTTCAGGTGGTAAGGGTTCAGGTGGTAAGGGTTCAGGGGTTAAGGGTTCGGGTGGTAAGGGTTCAGGTGGTAAGGGTTCGGGTGGTAAGGGTTCGGGTGGTAAGAGTTCGGGTGGTAAGGGTTCAGGGGTTAAGGGTTCGGGTGGTAAGGGTTCAGGGGTTAAGGGTTCAGGGGTTAAGGGTTCGGGTGGTAAGGGGTCAGGGGTTAAGGGTTCGGGTGGTAAGGGGTCAGGGTTTAAGGGTTCGGGTGGTAAGGGGTCAGGCGTTAAGGGTTCGGGCGGTAAGGGTTCGGGTGGTAAGGGTTCGGGTGGTAAGGGGTCAGGGGTTAAGGGGTCAGGGGTTAAGGGTTCGGGCGGTAAGGGTTCAGGTGGTAAGGGTTACGGTTGTGGTTGAGGCTAGGGTTAGAGTTGAACCGGAATGTCGACATGAAGCCAGGGTTAGGAGTAGGGTTGTGGTTGATGCTGTTCTCATCCTATTCTTCCTTGTCTCATCCCTCTCCCCTCCTCCTCCTCCTCTCCTTCTCCTCAGGTTCTATACTATGTCTATAATGACAGCTGTGGACCTGCTGGGCTGTACAGGCAGTAAAGAGGAGAGGGCTGCTCTGCTCCATAAGACCATCCAGCTGGCTGCTGAACTCAAGAGCAACCTGGGGAACATGTTTGGCTTCGCCGCTGTGATGAGAGCACTGGAACTACCACAGGTATGGACCAACCATGTACAGATACACACACACACACACACACACACACACACACACACACACACACACACACACACACACACACACACACACACACACACGTACACGTACACACACACACACACACACACACACACACACACACACACACACATACACACACACACACACACACACACACACGTACACACACACGTACACACACACACACACACATGCAGTAATACACACACAGTAATACACACACATACAAAACCAAATGTCGGTAGAGGTACATCATTATCTATATGATATATTGTCACATGCTGTTATATATCTCTCTTTCTCTTCTCTTTCGTCTCTCTGTCTCTCCTCTCTTCTCTTCTCTTTCGTCTCTCTGTGTCTCTCTCTCCTCTCTTCTCTTTCGTCTCTCTGTGTCTCTCTCTCTCCTCTCTTCTCTTTCGTCTCTCTGTCTCTCTCTCTCCTCTCTTCTCTTTCGTCTCTCTGTCTCTCTCTCTTCTCTTCTCTTTCGTCTCTCTGTGTCTCTCTCTCTCCTCTCTTCTCTTTCGTCTCTCTGTCTCTCTCTCTCTTCTCTTCTCTTTCGTCTCTCTGTGTCTCTCTCTCTCCTCTCTTCTCTTTCGTCTCTCTGTCTCTCTCTCTCCTCTCTTCTCTTTCGTCTCTCTGTGTCTCTCTCTCTCCTCTCTTCTCTTTCGTCTCTCTGTCTCTCTCTCTCCTCTCTTCTCTTTCGTCTCTCTGTCTCTCTCTCTCTTCTCTTCTCTTTCGTCTCTCTGTGTCTCTCTCTCCTCTCTTCTCTTTCGTCTCTCTGTGTCTCTCTCTCCTCTCTTCTCTTTCGTCTCTCTGTCTCTCTCTCCTCTCTTCTCTTTCGTCTCTCTGTCTCTCTCTCTCTCTCCTCTCTTCTCTTTCGTCTCTGTCTCTCTCTCTCCTCTCTTCTCTTTCGTCTCTCTGTCTCTCTCTCTCCTCTCTTCTCTTTCGTCTCTCTGTCTCTCTCTCTCTTCTCTTCTCTTTCGTCTCTCTGTGTCTCTCTCTCCTCTCTTCTCTTTCGTCTCTCTGTGTCTCTCTCTCCTCTCTTCTCTTTCGTCTCTCTGTCTCTCTCTCTCCTCTCTTCTCTTTCGTCTCTCTGTGTCTCTCTCTCTCCTCTCTTCTCTTTCGTCTCTCTGTCTCTCTCTCTCCTCTCTTCTCTTTCGTCTCTCTGTCTCTCTCTCTCTTCTCTTCTCTTTCGTCTCTCTGTGTCTCTCTCTCCTCTCTTCTCTTTCGTCTCTCTGTGTCTCTCTCTCCTCTCTTCTCTTTCGTCTCTCTGTCTCTCTCTCTCCTCTCTTCTCTTTCGTCTCTCTGTGTCTCTCTCTCTCCTCTCTTCTCTTTCGTCTCTCTGTCTCTCTCTCTCTCTCCTCTCTTCTCTTTCGTCTCTGTGTCTCTCTCTCTCCTCTCTTCTCTTTCGTCTCTCTGTCTCTCTCTCCTCTCTTCTCTTTCGTCTCTCTGTGTCTCTCTCTCTCCGTCTCTCTCTCTCAGATCTCTCGTCTGGAGCAGACGTGGAGGACGTTACGTCAGAGACACACAGAGGGAGCCATCCTCTATGAGAAGAAGCTCAAGCCGTTCATGAAGAACATGAATGATGGCAAAGGTATGGAGCTGGAGGATGTGTGTGTTTCTGTGTGTGTTTCTGTGTGTGTTTCTGTGTGTTTCTGTGTGTGTTTCTGTGTGTGTTACCGTGTGTGTTTCCGTGTGTGTTTCTGTGTGTGTTTCTGTGTGTGTTACTGTGTGTGTCACTGTGTGTATTACTGTGTGTATTACTGTGTGTGCTACTGTGTGTGTTTCTGTGTGCGTTGTGTGTTTGACTTGCACAGGACACTGGTATGTGTGTTTCTCTCTCTGTGTCAGTGTGTCTCTCTCTGTGTGTGTTCCAGAGAGCACTGTGCTGTCCAACACCACCTTCCCTCATGTGGTTCCTCTGCTGTCTCTGCTGGAGAGGAGTGTGGCTGTGGGGGAGGGGCCAGGGGCGGGGATAGAATCCTGGGAGAAAGTGGAGGCGGGGGTTGACGTGGTGATGTCACACCTGGAGGCGGCCCGGACCATCGCTCACCATGGGGGGTTGTACCGCACCAACGCTGAGACCAAACTACAGGGTAAGGCCTGGGGGAGTGTGTCTGTGTGTGTACTCGCTGTGCTGGGGGAGCGTGTGTGTGTGTGTACTCGCTGTGCTGGGGGAGCGTGTGTGTGTGTGTACTCGCTGTGCTGGGGGAGCGTGTGTGTATGTGTACTCGCTGTGTGTACTCACTGTGCTTGGGGAGCGTGTGTGTGTGTGTACTCGCTGTGCTGGGGGAGCGTGTGTGTGTGTGTACTCGCTGTGCTGGGGGAGCGTGTGTGTGTGTGTACTCGCTGTGCTGGGGGAGCGTGTGTGTATGTGTACTCGCTGTGTGTACTCACTGTGCTTGGGGAGCGTGTGTGTATGTGTACTCGCTGTGTGTACTCACTGTGCTGGGGGAGTGTGTGTGTGTGTGTGTACTCGCTGTGCTGGGGGAGCGTGTGTGTGTGTGTACTCGCTGTGTGTACTCACTGTGCTGGGGGAGTGTGTGTGTGTGTGTACTCGCTGTGCTGGGGGAGCGTGTGTGTGTGTGTACTCGCTGTGTGTACTCACTGTGCTGGGGGAGTGTGTGTGTGTGTGTGTGTGTACTCGCTGTGCTGGGGGAGTGTGTGTGTGTGTGTGTGTA
>NC_059454.1:101513025-101558025 GCF_905237065.1 Salmo salar
TATTTAAAACAATGTTTGTGCTCTTCAGGACACCTGTATAATAGATATAAAACGATCTATCTCTCTGACCTGTGTCACCAGACCTCAGCTTCAGACTCAGAGGTAGTGTGTCCTGGAATCTGTTGTTCTTGTATAGACTCTCTGCATGTCTGCCATTCATTCCATATTCCATCACGTCCCCTGCTGATGACACCTGCTGGTCTCTTATCTATCTGTTTTGAACAAGTCATAATATATGTTATGTTTCCAAATCACATCAGCTGTCTGAGGCGTACTGTGCTCTGCCTACAAGCCTTTTCTCTCTGTGAACTTTGTTTGTGCTGTTCAGTGGCAGCTGTCTTATATGAGGGCTCTTCTGAGAAGCATTCACCCCCCTCTTCTTTTCTCCGTTTCTGGCATGTCATAAATGTTTCTCAAATCAAAACCAAATCAAACTGTATTGGTCACATGCACATATTGGGCAGATGTTATTGCGGGTGTAGCGAAATTCTTCTGGCATGTCATTAATGTTTCTGGCATGTCATTAATAGCATGTCATTAATGTTTCTGGCATGTCATTAATAGCATGTCATTGATGTTTCTGGCATGTCATTAATAGCATGTCATTGATGTTTCTGGCATGTCATTAATAGCATGTCATTGATGTTTCTGGCATGTCATTAATAGCATGTCATTGATGTTTCTGGCATGTCATTAATAGCATGTCATTAATGTTTCATATGACTCCTGATTTTGTTTGAGTGATGTTTGGTAGCTGTTATCTTATTGGGAGCTCTTCTGGGAAGCATTCCTCTCCTCATTTCTGGCATGCCATTAATATTTCCTGATGACTCCTGTCCCATTTACATCATATGAGCATGTTTTTTCTGCACTTGTCACACACACAATTAAAAATACCCATAATGCACTCTCACCTGTTTGTGTGAACTATTGTACTTCAGGCACATGTGTTATAATGTAAAACACTGACTGTGCTGTTCTCTTGATCGTTACTTAGATTGTTTTGAAAGGCGTGGCATTCCAAATAATGAGTGATACATTTTTTTCTCTTCCGGACAAACTTTGTTGTCATGGTAACATGTTTGACAGACTTTGTTGACATGGTAACGTAACATGTTTGAGCCTCTGCTGTTCCCATACGATTCAGGTTTTAACCGGCGTGAATGAATGTGCTTTGGTCTGAAAGCGATCCAGAACGTTCTCAGGGCAGAATGGAGCCCCCCCCTCCAGACCTAGCCTGGTCCCAGATCTGTCTGTGCCGCCTTCTTACCAACGCCTATGGTCATTGCCAGCCAAACGATGCCCATAGGATTTGGCACGACAGCACAAATAGATGTGGGACCAGGCTACCTCAGACCCCCTCAGTGACTGCATGATGGACTGTGTGTTGTTTTGTATGTAAGATGTGTGATTGATATGGACAGGGTTTTGAAAAGTCATTGAGAACATTCTACTCCAAAACCATGAAGAAAGTTTATTCACAAAGTCATCGTAGGATCCTCATGCGATTTCACTCACTCAAATTCATCTCCATAGAATGTCCTCTAAAAAATGTATTGTTAATGAAATGCTTTAGTGAAATAAATGTCATTTAAAATGCAACTTCAATGTGAGGGCTTAGAGGAATCTGACAACTTCCTTGGAACTAAATACATTGGTGGTCACGTTACTGTCACAGTGGTCACGTTACTGTCACAGTGGTCACGTTACTGTCTCAGTGGTCACGTTACTGTCTCAGTGGTCACGTTACTGTCTCAGTGGTCACGTTACTGTCACAGTGGTTACGTTACTGTCACAGTGGTTACGTTACTGTCACAGTGGTCACGTTACTGTCACAGTGGTCACGTTACTGTCTCAGTGGTCACGTTACTGTCGCAGTGGTCACGTTACTGTCGCAGTGGTCACGTTACTGTCGCAGTGGTCACGTTACTGTCGCAGTGGTCACGTTACTGTCACAGTGGTTACGTTACTGTCACAGTGGTCACGTTACTGTCGCAGTGGTCACGTTACTGTCGCAGTGGTCACGTTACTGTCGCAGTGGTCACGTTACTGTCGCAGTGGTCACGTTACTGTCGCAGTGGTCACGTTACTGTCGCAGTGGTTACGTTACTGTCGCAGTGGTCACGTTACTGTCACAGTGGTCACATTACTGTCACAGTGGTCACGTTACTGTCTCAGTGGTCACGTTACTGTCACAGTGGTTACGTTACTGTCACAGTGGTTACGTTACTGTCACAGTGGTCACGTTACTGTCACAGTGGTCACGTTACTGTCACAGTGGTCACGTTACTGTCGCAGTGGTCACGTTACTGTCGCAGTGGTCACGTTACTGTCGCAGTGGTCACGTTACTGTCGCAGTGGTCACGTTACTGTCGCAGTGGTTACGTTACTGTCGCAGTGGTCACGTTACTGTCACAGTGGTCACATTACTGTCACAGTGGTCACGTTACTGTCACAGTGGTCACGTTACTGTCACAGTGGTCACGTTACTGTCACGTTACTGTCACAGTGGTCACGTTACTGTCACAGTGGTCACGTTACTGTCACGTTACTGTCGCAGTGGTCACGTTACTGTCACAGTGGTCACGTTACTGTCACAGTGGTCACGTTACTGTCACAGTGGTCACGTTACTGTCACAGTGGTCACGTTACTGTCACGTTACTGTCGCAGTGGTCACGTTACTGTCACAGTGGTCACGTTACTGTCACAGTGGTTACGTTACTGTCACAGTGGTCACGTTACTGTCACGTTACTGTCGCAGTGGTCACGTTACTGTCACAGTGGTCACGTTACTGTCGCAGTGGTTACGTTACTGTCACAGTGGTCATGTTACTGTCGCAGTGGTCACGTTACTGTCGCAGTGGTCACGTTACTGTCGCAGTGGTCACGTTACTGTCGCAGTGGTTATGTTACTGTCACAGTGGTCACGTTACTGTCACAGTGGTCACGTTACTGTCACAGTGGTCACGTTACTGTCGCAGTGGTCACGTTACTGTCACAGTGGTCACGTTACTGTCGCAGTGGTCACGTTACTGTCGCAGTGGTTATGTTACTGTCACAGTGGTTACGTTACTGTCACAGTGGTCACGTTACTGTCGCAGTGGTCACGTTACTGTCACAGTGGTTACGTTACTGTCACAGTGGTCACGTTACTGTCACAGTGGTCACGTTACTGTCGCAGTGGTCACGTTACTGTCTCAGTGGTCACGTTACTGTCATAGTGGTCACGTTACTGTCACGTTACTGTCACAGTGGTCACGTTACTGTCACAGTTGTCACGTTACTGTCTCAGTGGTCACGTTACTGTCACGTTACTGTCACAGTGGTCACGTTACTGTCACGTTACTGTCACAGTGGTCACGTTACTGTCACGTTACTGTCACAGTGGTCACATTACTGTCGACACAAAGCACTATGACTGATGATCATGATGAGTAGTTATTATCAGTTATTTATCATCAGTGTCTGCTGATTGGTTTCTAATCAAATATGTATTTAGGCTGACTCAGATCTATGCAATCACTTTAATTCATGAATTAATCAAATAATGGTTTAGTCCCATAGGAAACAAGCAGAGTAGACTCTGCTTCACCCTGAGGATGTGAGTTGTGTGTGAGTGCCAGCCAGACGGTGCTTCCCAGGTTATATTAATTAAGCACCAAACAAAGGAAAACAGGCTGAAACAGGGAGGGATTATCTGAACATGTCCAATTGTTTTTGTCTTCTAATAAATACGACCCCAGTCAACCAGTGAGTATAAATGATGGGAGTCTAATGACCAATTGTCCCTTCTGTCCAGAAGAGGGCACTGTTGTTCAGTCAGCAAAACAATCCAGAGTTAATATTGAATTGGATTTTGTGATTTTGTGTTTTTTTGCGATTATGAATAAAGGCTACTGGTTTAGGAACAATGATGATGTGCTGTATGTAATGATGTTTGTCTCACCTTATGTTGTACTGATTACATGTGTGTTTTTTCCCTGTTGTAAATAGTCAATCTGGAATGATGAACCTGTAAAGAGACAGGACAAAATACTCCCATGTTTGTGTAACCCACGTTTTTTTCATGTACTGTACATAACGGTTCACTTGTTTTTCAAATAAATAAAGCTTTTGTCGATGCTTTGTAGGCCTGTGGCTTGATTCTATTGACTCCGTTCACTACTCTGTATGTTCAAGGTAGTACTCGCTAGATGGCAGTACTGTCTCACTAATAATGTTGAACGAGAGTTGCATCATGAGCTTTAAACATCACCCCTGACTTCATCCTTGTCTAGCTACTTGTGTACACAGTGTTCCAGCTCGCTTCATGGGTACAGACAGCACAGTTCCAAGGTGTTGCATACTAGTATGATAGAACTACTGGACATCAAAGAAGATGTGATGAGTTGCCATTTTGAAATAAAAGCCTTACGACCTGTGAAATGTCTGTCAATACTGCCATCCCTGTGTGCCTGTGTGCACATACGTCCGTGTGTGTGTTCGCCTGTCTTTGAGCTACCGAGCATGTGCACTGTGGCTCAGGGCTGGGCATTAGATAACAAGAGTCTCACGTGACTCTATATGGTCAGTGCTGGGCGGAGACGCGATGGTGGTGGAGACAGGAGGACCAAAACAGGCAGAGCAGTGTGAGTTTGTGTTAAGAGTCAGGACTCAGCCTATTTTAACAGTCAGGACTCAGTCCATGTTACGAGTCAGGACTCAGTCCATGTTACGAGTCAGGACTCAGTCCATGTTACGAGTCAGGACTCAGTCCATGTTACGAGTAAGGACTCAGTCCATGTTACGAGTAAGGACTCAGTCCATGTTACGAGTAAGGACTCAGCCTATGTTAAGAGTCAGGACTCAGTCCATGTTAAGAGTCAGGACTCAGTCCATGTTAACAGTCAGGACTCAGTCCATGTTAACAGTCAATACTCAGCCCATGTTAAGAGTCAGGACTCAGTCCATGTTAACAGTCAGGACTCAGCCCATGTTAACAGTCAGGACTCAGCCCATGTTAAGAGTCAGGACTCAGTCCATGTTAACAGTCAGGACTCAGTCCATGTTAACAGTCAGGACTCAGCCCATGTTAACAGTCAGGACTCAGCCCATGTTAAGAGTCAGGACTCAGTCCATGTTAACAGTCAATACTCAGGCCATGTTAAGAGTCAGGACTCAGCCCATGTTAAGAGTCAGGACTCAGCCCATGTTAAGAGTCAGGACTCAGCCCATGTTAACAGTCAGGACTCAGCCCATGTTAAGAGTCAGGACTCTGCCCATGTTAACAGTCAGGACTCAGTCCATGTTACGAGTCAGGACTCAGCCTATGTTAACAGTCAGGACTCAGCCTATGTTAACAGTCAGGACTCAGCCCATGCAGACGGCTGTGGGCCAGTGCCAGTCAGAGAAGGGGTGCTCTGCTCCTAGCTGCACTGTCAGGCACAATGATGCGTCCATTCCCTCAGCCTTGGCTAAGACGAGAGACTGGGGCACTGCCGCTGATGCCCCCCATGCACCCCTCTCTGTCTCTCACCCCCCCTCTCCCTACGCCAAGAAGACAATGGTACGGCCAGGCTGTCTCATACCCCAGCGCTCAGAGTCACAGGGAGGTAGAGAAACAACGTCAAACAAAAGATTTATTGTGATGAAACGATCTCCAATTCAAAAAGGCCATGATGAGGACATTCCAGTGTGTGTTGATGCTGAGGAAGAGAGGAAAGGAGTTGATGTACTTTCATATTAGTTTCATAACCTACGGAGCAGTAACTATGGGGTGTGTGAATGACAATAAGCCACACAGAGGGCATTCTCTCTGCTATCCCCGCCTGCCTCCATGATCCATGTAACAGGCTCATTCTTCTATTTCTTTATATGCTGCTCACTGAAACAGACCATGGCTCTCTTTCCCATCCTCACCAATTCACTACTAATCTAATCCTCTCTGCCTCTTTTCACTGGAAATCTATTGTGTTCTCCGTTGTCGGTTATCCATGTGTGACATAGCTGCATGTTCATGGCAGTATATCACAGGATTTATCACATCTGATTGATCACATAGCAGCACCAATTGTATTGTGTTGGTGTGGATTCAATGCAGCACCAATTGTATTGTGTTGGTGTGGGTTCAATGCAGCACCAATTGTATTGTGTTGGTGTGGGTTCAATGCAGCACCAATTAGAGGTCGACCAATTATGATTTGTCAACGCCGATACCGATACCGATTATTGGAGGACCTAAAAAAGCCGATACCAATTAATCGGACGATTCTTATATGTATATTTGTAATAATGACAATTCCAACAATACTGACTGAACAATGAACACTTTTATTTTAACTTAATATAATACATAAATAAAATCAATTTAGTCTCAAATAAATAATGAAACATGTTCAATTTGGTTTAAATAATGCAAAAACACAGTGTTGGAGAAGAAAGTAAAAGTGAAATATGTGCCATGTAAAAAAGCTAACGTTTAAGTTCCTTGCTCAGAACATGAGAACATATGAAAGCTGGTGGTTCCTTTTAACATGTGTCTTCAATATTCCCAGGTAAGAAGTTTTAGGTTGTAGTTATTATAGGAATTATAGGACTATTTCTCTCTATACGATTTGTATTTCAAATACCTTTGACTATTGGATGTTCTTATAGGCACTTTAGTATTGCCAGCCTAAACTCGGGAGTTGATAGGCTTGAAGTCATAAACAGTGCTGTGCTTCAAGCATTGCTAAGAGCTGCTGGCAAATGCAGTAAAGTGCTGTTTGAATGATTGCTTATGAGCCTGCTGCTGCCTACCACCGCTCAGTCAGGCTTCTCTATCAAATATCAAATCATATACTTAATTATAATATAATAAATACACAGAAATACGAGCCTTTGGTCGTTAATATGGTCAAATCCGGAAACTATCATTTCGAAAACAAAACGTTTATTCTTTCAGTGAAACCGGAACCATTCCATATTTTATTGAACGGGTGGCATCACTAAGTCTAAATATTCCTGTTACATTGCACAACCTTCAATGTTATGTCATAATTATGTAAAATTTTGGCAAATTAATTACGGTCTTTGTTAGGAAGAAATGGTCTTCACACAGTTCGCAACGAGCCAGGCGGCCCAAACTGCTGTATATACCCTGGCTCTGTTGCACAGAACGCAAGAGAAGTGACACAATTTCCCTTGTTAATATTGCCTGCTAACATGAATTTCTTTTAACTACATATTCAGGTTTTAAAAAATATACTTGTGTATTGATTTTAAGAAAGGCATTGATGTTTATGGCTAGGTACATTTGTGCAACGATTGTGCTTTTTCGTCGCAAATGCGCTTTTGTTAAATCCTCACCCGTTTGCCGAAGTTGAAGTAGGCTGTGGTTCGATGATAAATTAAATTGATAATAAATTGATTATATGCAATGCTGAACAAGCTAGTTAACCTAGTAATCTCATCAACCATGTGTAGTTAACTAGTGAATATGTGAAGATTGATTGTTTTTTATAAGATAAGTTTAATGCTAGCTAGCAACTTACCTTGGCTCCTTGCAGCCACAAGGTCCTTTTGATGCTGCACTCGCGTAACAGGTGGTCATTCTGCCACGCAGTCACTTCATGGATTGCAATGTACTCGGCCATAATCGGCCTCCAAATAGACAGATTATCGATTGTTATGAAAACGTGAAATCGGCCCTAATTAATCGGCCATGCCGATTAATCGGTCGACCTCTAGCACCAATTGTATTGTGTTTGTGTGGGGTTCAATGCACCACCAACAAATGCAGCTGATCAAATATGTTGATGAAATATGCGAGGTGGGCTTGAGATAATGTGTGTTTTTTGCAATGTTATGGTAAACCAGGACTCATATTCATAAAGCGTATCAAAGTATGAATGCTGATCTAGAATAATGTAATCTAATTTCACGTGGACGTGAAAGCAGCCCCCCCGCACCTCTCTAGTTCAGAGGGGTTGGGTTAAATACGGTTGAATGCATTCAGTTGTAAAACTGACTAGGTATCCCCCCTTTCCTTTCCCCTTCGCTTCCCTAATCCATTATGATCCCAGATCAGCTCTATGAATATAGACCCCGGTTATGCGCTGGTCTGGGATCAGGGAGACCGTGTTATTGCGGCCCGACAGCTGAGGAAGAACTCAGACAAGCTTAGCGTTAATGTGAAGTGACATCACACTGATGGGTTAATACTAATATGTTAATATTTGGCTATCTGAATCTTTAAGGGGTTCCTTGTAGCCACCCCTCTTGTCACAGCCACGCCACACACACATGGTCTGAACCATTGCTTTCCGGTAGAAAATGACTGTGCCACACAGAAGGCTGCTGAGGGGAGAACGGCTCATAATAATGGCTGGAACAGAGCAAATGGAATGGCATCAAACACCTGGAAACCAGGCGTTTGATGTATTTGATACCATTCCACTGATTCCGCTCCAGTCATTACCATGAGTCCGTCCTCCCCAATTGAGGTGCCACCAACCTCCTGTGCTGTGCCACTATCATATTGTTGAAACTGTGGAATGAAAGACTACTGGGTATTACTGCTGTAAATCAGGTGTATTACATTTTAGAATTGGAAGCAATGAGTTGTGAGGAGGGCTGCGGACAGTTCCGCCACCTACAAAAACCCAATTTAACCACTGCCTTGCCTGTGTAATGAAAATCCCTAGAGGATCCTGCTGCTTGTCTAGCACTAGAGGATGTCTTGTCCACTCCCCTGGACATCAGTCTGTCTGTGGTCTCCTTTTCCATGGACATCAGTCTGTCTGAGGTCTCCTTTTCCATGGACATCAGTCTGTCTGTGGTCTCCTTTCCCCTGGACATCAGTCTGTCTGTGGTCTCCTTTTCCCTGGACATCAGTCTGTCTGTGGTCTCCTTTCTCCTGGACATCAGTCTGTCTGTGGTCTCCTTTTCCATGGACATCAGTCTGTCTGTGGTCTCCTTTCCCCTGGACATCAGTCTGTCTGTGGTCTCCTTTTCCCTGGACATCAGTCTGTCTGAGGTCTCCTTTTCCCTGGACATCAGTCTGTCTGAGGTCTCCTTTTCCATGGACATCAGTCTGTCTGTAGTCTCCTTTTCCCTGGACATCAGTCTGTCTGTGGTCTCCTTTCCCCTGGACATCAGTCTGTCTGTGGTCTCCTTTCCCCTGGACATCAGTCTGTCTGTGGTCTCCTTTCCCCTGGACATCAGTCTGTCTGTGGTCTCCTTTCCCCTGGACATCAGTCTGTCTGTGGTCTCCTTTCCCCTGGACATCAGTCTGTCTGTGGTCTCCTTTTCCCTGGACATCAGTCTGTCTGAGGTCTCCTTTTCCCTGGACATCAGTCTGTCTGAGGTCTCCTTTTCCATGGACATCAGTCTGTCTGTAGTCTCCTTTTCCCTGGACATCAGTCTGTCTGTGGTCTCCTTTCCCCTGGACATCAGTCTGTCTGTGGTCTCCTTTTCCCTGGACATCAGTCTGTCTGAGGTCTCCTTTTCCCCGGACATCAGTCTGTCTGTGGTCTCCTTTCCCCTGGACATCAGTCTGTCTGTGGTCTCCTTTCCCCTGGACATCAGTCTGTCTGTGGTCTCCTTTTCCCTGGACATCAGTCTGTCTGTGGTCTCCTTTCCCCTGGACATCAGTCTGTCTGAGGTCTCCTTTTCCATGGACATCAGTCTGTCTGTGGTCTCCTTTTCCCTGGACATCAGTCTGTCTGAGGTCTCCTTTTCCATGGACATCAGTCTGTCTGTGGTCTCCTTTCTCCTGGACATCAGTCCGTCTGTGGTCTCCTTTTCCCTGGACATCAGTCTGTCTGTGGTCTCCTTTTCCCTGGACATCAGTCTGTCTGAGGTCTCCTTTTCCCTGGACATCAGTCTGTCTGTGGTCTCCTTTTCCCTGGACATCAGTCTGTCTGTGGTCTCCTTTTCCATGGACATCAGTCTGTCTGTGGTCTCCTTTTCCCTGGACATCAGACTGTCTGTGGTCTCCTTTCCCCTGGACATCAGTCCGTCTGTGGTCTCCTTTTCCCTGGACATCAGTCTGTCTGTGGTCTCCTTTTCCCTGGACATCAGTCTGTCTGTGGTCTCCTTTTCCCTGGACATCAGTCTGTCTGAGGTCTCCTTTTCCCTGGACATCAGTCTGTCTGTGGTCTCCTTTTCCCTGGACATCAGTCTGTCTGTGGTCTCCTTTTCCCTGGACATCAGTCTGTCTGTGGTCTCCTTTTCCATGGACATCAGTCTGTCTGTGGTCTCCTTTCCCCTGGACATCAGTCCGTCTGTGGTCTCCTTTTCCCTGGACATCAGACTGTCTGTGGTCTCCTTTCCCCTGGACATCAGTCTGTCTGTGGTCATTTCCCCTGGACATTAGTCTGTCTGTGGTCATTTTCTGACCCCCCTCAGCCATCCACACCATCCTCTACTCAGGGATTTCATCATTACCACATGAATGGCGTCTTGAAATGGCTACTGAAGCCTTGTACACCAACAGAAGGCAGGAGATTTGCAATTCAATCTCCACCCAAATCGAGACAGGCCTGTCACCAATATGACAGAGGACAGGGAGGGGCTGCACCTGATCACAGCATCACCACACATACAAACACACACACACACACACACACTACTGCAACCACCAATCTCATTTTTACAAAACATCATGTATGAGTTGTCATATTTTGTTGCATATGGTGTTATGAGACTGTTATAGTCAAACCTTTTTGAGATAATAGGCAGTTAGAAACACCCTCAAACTTTCAAAGTGACTTTTCTAAAAGAAAACATTTTGTTACAATACAGCCTCATTATATAATTGATTAAATAAAAATGCTCCTCATCAGACTACACACAATACCCCGTAATCACAAAGCGAAAACAGGTTTTGGGATTTTTTTACTTTTTAACTTATTTAACTTAGTACTCAGAGCCTTTGCTATGAGACTTGAAATTGAGCTCAGGTTCATCCTGTTTCCATTGATCATCCTTGAGATGTTTGTACAACTTGATTGGAGTCCACCTGTGGTAAATTCAATTGATTGGACATGATTTGGAAAGGCACACACCTGTCTACATAAGGTCCCACAGTTGACAGTGCATGTCAGAGCAAAAACCAAGCCATGAGGTCGAAGGAATTGTCCGTAGAGCTCTGAGACAGGATTGTGTCGAGGCACAGATCTGGGGAAGGCTACCAAAAAAAAATCTGCAGCATTGAAGATCCTCAAGAATACAGTGGCCTCCATCAATATTAAATGGAAGAAGTTTGGAACCACCAAGACTCTTCCTAGAGCTGGCCGCCCGGCCAAACTGAGAAATGGGGGAGAAGGGCCTTGGACAGGGATGTGACAAAGAACCCGATGGTCACTTTGATAGAGCTCCAGAGTTCCTCTGGGGAGATGGGAGAACCTTCCAGAAGGACAACCATCTCTGTAGCACTCCACCAATTAGGCCTTAATGGTAGAGTGGCAAGACGGAAGGCACTCCTCAGTAAAAGAGACATGACAGCCCATCTGATGAAACCAAGATTGAATTCTTTAGCCTGAATGCCAAGCGTCACGTCTAGAGAAAACCTGGCACCATCTCTTCGGTGAAGCATGGTGGTGGCAACATCATGCGTTGGGTATGTTTTTCAGTGGCAGGTACTGGGAAACTAGTCAGGATCGAAGGAATGATGAACAGAGAGATCCTTGATGAATCCAGAGCGCTCAGGACCTTAGACTGGGGCAAAGTTTCACCTTCGGGACAAGTCTCTGAATGTCCTTGAGTGGCCCAGCCAGAGCCCGGACTTGAACCTGATCGAACATCTCTCGAGAGACCTGAAAATAGCTGTGCAGTGACGCTCCCCATCAAACCTGTTTTTGCTTTGTCATTGTGGGTATTGTGTGTAAATTGATGAAGGAAAAAAAACAATGTAATCAATTTTAGAGTAAGGCTGTAATGTAACAAAATGTGTAAAAAGTCAAGGGGTCTGAATACTTTCAGAATCAAATCAAATGTTATTTGTCACATGCGCTGAATACAACAGGTGTGGACCATAGGTTAAATGCTTACTTACGAGCCCCTAACCAGCAATGCAGTTTCAAAAATTACAGATAAGAATAAGAGATAAAAGTAACAAGTAATTAAAGAATAGCAGTGAAATAACAATAGCGAGACTATATACAGGTGGGTACCGATACAGAGTCAATGTGCTGGGGCATCGGTTATTTGAGGTAGTATGTACATGTAGGTAGAGTTATTAAAGTGACTATGCAGAGATGACAACAGAGAGCAGCAGTGGTGTAAAGAGGGGGGAGGGGGCACTGTAAATAGTCTGGGTAGCCATTTAACTAGATGTTAAGGAGTCTTATGGCTTTGGGGTAGAAGCTGTTTAGAAGCCGTGCGGCAGCAGAGAGAACAGTCTATGACTAGGGTGACTGGAGTCTTTGACAATTTTTAGGGCCTTCCTCTGACACCTCCTGGTATAGAGGTCCAGGATGGCAGGAAGCTTGGCCTCAGTGTGTACTGGGCCGTTCGCATTACCCTCTGTAGTGCCTTGTGGTCGGAGGCCGAGCAGTTGCCATACCAGGCAGTGATGCAACCAGTCAGGATGCTCTCGATGGTGCAGCTGTAGAACCATTTAGCTGTGCAGCGGGTAAATCCAAGATGGCGTAGCAGTTGGACGTGTGTTTGTCTTGTCCCGTTTTGTCCTGTGTAAATAGTCGTTTTTTTCGTTTTTTTCGTATATATTTTAATATCACTTTTCATCTATGAACTGAAAATACTTTCCTGCGACCCGCCTCACACAAAGTGGTACGGATCTGCTATTTTTATACTTCAGAAGTGGAACCCGCATCAGAAGCTAGTCAGGTAACTAGCTACTAGCTAGTAGTCAGTTGGCCACTGCTAGCGGTCTTCACCGTTAACTCGGACACAGCTCGGTCAATACCTGCCAGTCTGCAAAGCGTGATATCAAGCCAGAGCATACCGGACTGCTTTTCTCTACCACATCACCGGAATCCTGATGCAAGCTCTGGACCATTACACTGGATCATCGCAGCTAGCTACCTGCAACTGAGTGGCTAACACCTCTGTTCCGAAGCAAGCACCAGTTAGCCTTGTGCTAGCCTAATATACCTCGGCCCTAGGCCCATCTCCCTGCTAGCTGAATAGGTCCATCAGCCAATTTCTTGGGCTACAATATCTCTTTTGCCAATTGGCATGTACCCTTTATTGCCGACACGGAGCCTTGCCGATCCATCACAACTGGTCTGCCGACGTAATCATCCGAGGGGGTTTCAACAGGCTGGCAGGAAGCCTGTTGAAACCACCGTTGCGATGTCGCCGAAGACCCATCTACTAGCCCCGGCCCGCTAGCTTTCTGAATCGCCGTGTCTCCCGCTCGTCTAGCGTAGTAGCGACTACCGAACGGCTCCCTGACTCACCTATTGCTGCTCATTGGACTCTATATTCACTCGGCTACACATGCCTCTCCCTAATGTCAATATGCCTTGTCTACTCCTGCTTCGGTTAGTTATTATTGTTTTATTTCACTGTAGAGCCCCCAGCCCCGCGCAACATGCCTTAGATAGCTCTTTTGTCGCGCCCCCCACACATTCGGAGACCTCACCTGGCTTAACTGGTGCCTCCAGAGACACAACCTCTCTCTTCGTCACTCAATGCCTAGGTTTACCTTCACTGTACTCACATCCTACCATACCATTGTCTGTTCATTATGCCCTGAAACTATTCTACCATGCCCAGAAATCTTCTCCTTTAATTCTCTGTTCCCAACGCACTAGAGGACCAGTTATTATAGAATTTAGCCGTACCCTTATCCTACTCCACCTCTGTTCCTCTGGTGATGTAGAGGTTAACCCAGGCCCTGTAGCCCCCAGCACTACACCTATTCCCTAGGCGCTCTCACTTGTTGACTTCTGTAACCGTAAACGCCTTGGTTTCATGCATGTTAACATCAGAAGCCTCCTCCCAAAGTTTGTTTTATTCACTGCTTTAGTACACTCCGCCAACCCTGATATCCTAGCCATGCCTGAATCCTGGCTTAGGAAGACCACCAAAAATTCTGACATTTCCATCCCCATCTACAACATTTTCCGACAAGATAGTACTGCTAAAGGGGGCGGAGTTGCAATCTACTTCAGAGACAGCCTGCAGAGTTCTGTCTCACTATCCAAGTCTGTGCCCAAACAGTTCGAGCTTCTACTTTTAAAAATCCACCTTTCCAGAAACAAGTCTCTCACCGTTACCGCTTGCTAAAGACCACCTTCTGCCCCCAGCTGTGCCCTGGACACCATATGTGAATTGATTGCCCCCATCTATTTTCAGAGCTCGTGCTGTTAGGTGGACTAAACTGGGACATGCTTAACACCCCGGCCATCCTACAATCTAAGCTTGATGCCCTCAATCTCACACAAATTATCAAAGAACCTACCAGGTACAACCCTAAATCCGTAAACACGGGCAGGCTCATAGATATCATCCTGACCAACTTGCCCTCTAAATACACCTCTGCTGTCTTCAACTAGGATCTCAGCGATCACTGCCTCATTGCCTGCGTCCATAATGGGTCCGCGATCAAACGACCACCCCTCATCTCTGTCAAACGTTCCCTAAAACAATTCAGCGAGCAGGCCTTTCCAATCAACCTGGCCCGGGTATCCTAGAAGGATATTGACCTCATCCCGTCAGTAGAGGATGCCTGGTTGCTCTTTAAAAGTGCTTTCCTCACCATCTTAAATAAGCATGCCCCATTCAAAAAATGTAGAAATAAGAACAGATATAGCCCTTGACTTGACTGCCCTTGACCAGCACAAAAACATCCTGTGGCGTACTGCATTAGCATCGAACAGCCCCCGTGATATGCAACTTTTCAGGGAAGTCAGGAACCAATATACACAGTCAGTTAGGAAAGCTAAGGCTAGGTTTTTCAAACTGAAATTTGCATACTGTAGCAGTAATTCCAAAAAGTTTTGGGACACTGTAAAGTCCATGGAGAGTAACAGCACCTCCTCCCAGCTGCCCATTGCACTGAGGCAAGGAAACACTGTCACCACCAATAAAGCTACGATAATCGAGAATTTCAATAAGCATTTTACTACGGCTGGTCATGCTTTCCACCTGGCTACCCCGGCCAACAGCTCTGCACAATTCAATGGAGGGAAGTGAGGGTTTATTCGATCTCCTGTGAATTCTCAGAATGCAGCCGGACCTTCGGCCCCTCCTCCTCTTCACCCAGATCACGGGGCCTGTTCCCGAAGAAGCAGCGTGTCCTTCGCGTCGGGCTCGTCAGAGTCATGAAAGGAAAAAGAGGATTCTGCCAGTCCGTGATGAGTAATCGCAGTCCTGATGTCTAGAAGTTATTTTCAGTCATAAGAGACGGTAGCGGCAACATTATGTACAAAATAAGTAAAAAAATTAATTACAAACAACGCAAATAAGCGAACAAATAAACACAATCGGCTGGGGGCACGTAAAACGTCTGCCATCTTCTCCGATGCCATCTGCAGACAAAAGGCACTGTATTGGAATGGTATAGGCTTTACTAGTTATATTTCTATCTTCAACATGCACTTCCAGATAGAGCCCTGCCATTTGTTGAAGGCAGCCAATCCAATAGTTTCAGAAAAATAGTCACTTCCTGAGATCTGTATTGAATTTTTTTTTTTTTAGTTGCTTTCTCAGATCTGTATTTAAATAGTTTTAAAAAGTAGTCACTTTCTGAGATCTGTATTCAAATAGTTTTAAAAAGTAATAATTTTTTAAAGTCTGTATTCAAATACACTACATAGCCAAAAGTATGTGGACACCACTTCAAATTAGTGGATTCAGTTATGTCAGCAAGAAGATGTTTGGAACCACCAAGACTCTTCTTAGAGCTGGCCGCCTGACCAAACTGAGCAATCGCTTGGAGTTTGCCAAAAGGAACCTAATGGACTCTCAGACCATGAGAAACAAGATTCTCTGGTCTGATGAAACCAAGGTTGAACTCTTTGGCCTGAATGCCAAGCGTCACATCTGGAGGAACCCTGGCACCAACCCTACGGTGAAGCATGGTGTTGGCAGCATCATGGTGTAGGGATGTTTATCAGCGGCAGGGACTGGGATAATAGGTAGGATCGAGGGAAAGATGAACGGAGAAAAGTACAGAGAGATCCTTGATGAAAACCTGCTCCAGAGCGCTCAGGACCTCAGACTGGGGCGAAGGTTCAGCTTCCAAAAGGACAACAACCCTAAGCACAAGACAAGACAATGCAGGAGTGGCTTTGGGACAAGTTTCTGAATGTCCTTGAGTGACCCAGCCAGAGCCCGGACTTGAATATGATCAAACATCTCTGGAGAGACCTGAAAATAGCTGAACAGCAAAGCTCCCCATCCAACCAGACAGAGCTTAATAAGATCTGCAGAGAAGAATGAGATAAACTTCCTAAATACAGCTGTGCCAAGCTTGTAGAGTCATACCCAAGAAGAATCGTTTCTGTAATCGCTGCCAAAGGTGCTTCAACAAGGTTCTGAGTAAAGGGTTTGAATACTTATGTAAATGTGATATTTCAGTTTTACATTTTTAATAAATTAGCAACAAAATCTAAAAACCTGTTTTTGCTTTGTCATTGTGGGGTATTGTGTGTAGATTGATGAGGGGGAAAAAACTATTTAATACATTTTAGAAGAAGGCTGTAATGTAACAAAATGTGGAAAAAGTCAAGGGGTCTGAATACTTTCCAAAGTCACTGTACTTTTGGCCATGTAGTGTAGTCACTTCCAAAGTAAGCTATTTTTTTTTTATCTCACTTGAGTTATGAGGATGTCCCTGATGAACTTGCAATCACAAAAGGGCTCCCAAAAAGTTTGAAAACCCCTCATGGGACAGGGATGAATGCTTTGAGAGAGAGAGACACTCAGACAGATAGACTCTGGGCTCTTAGCCAGCTCAGCACCAGAGCATCATTCTCCAGGCGATGTGAGCTCTCTTTATATGGACCCGTTCTGCACCTGCAGTAGACACACACTATCTTTGCCTCCATCCCCATCTGATCTGTCCTCTTTTACTCTCCACCCCCTTTCTCCCAGTCATCTTCGTACTTTGGAATGAGATGTTTGACTCTTGGCCATGTCGTGTAGTCAGTAAGCTATATATGTTTTTATCTCACTCGAGTTATGAGGGGGTCCCTGAAGTGGACACCTGCCCATTGAACATCTCATTCCAGAATCATGTGCATTACTATGGAGTTGGTCCCCCCTTTGCTGCTATATCAAATCAAATCAAATTTTATTGGTCACATACGCATGGTTAGCAGATGTTAATGCGAGTGTAGCGAAATGCTTGTGCTTCTAGTTCCGACCGTGCAGTAATATCTAACAAGTAATCTAACAATTTCACAACAACTACCTTATACACACAAGTGTAAAGGAATGAATAAGAATATGTGCATATAAATA
Organism: Salmo salar; assembly: GCF_905237065.1. NCBI lineage: Eukaryota > Metazoa > Chordata > Actinopteri > Salmoniformes > Salmonidae > Salmo > Salmo salar. The sequence goes on from NC_059454.1 coordinate 101,530,424, forward strand.
TATGGATGAGCGATGGCCGAACGGCATAGGCAAAATGCAGTTGATGGTACAGAGTACAGTATATACATATGAGATGAGTAATGTAGCGTATGTAAACATTATATAAAGTGGCATTGTTTAAAGTGACTAGTGATACATTTATTACATCCAATTTTTTATTATTAAAGTGGCTAGAGATTTGAGTCAGTATGTTGGCAGCAGCCACTCAATGTTAGTGATGGCTGTTTAACAGTCTGATGGCCTTGAGATAGAAGCTGCTTTTCAGTCTCTCGGTCCCAGCTTTGATTCACCTGTACTGACCTCACCTTCTGGATGATAACAGGGTGAACAGGCAGTGGCTCGGGTGGTTGTTGTCCTTGATGATCTTTTTGGCCTTCCTGTGACATCGGGTTGTGTAGGTGTCCTGGAGGGCAGGTAGTTTTCCCCCGGTGATGCGTTGTGCAGACCTCACTACCATCTGGAGAGCCTTACGGTTGTGGGTGGAGCAGTTGCCGTAAGCACACCAGCCAGCAGGTCTGCGCATGCTCTGAGGACGCGGCTAGGGATGCCTTCTGGGCCAGCACCCTTGCGAGGGTTAACACATTTAAATGTTTTACTCACGTTGGCTGCGGTGAAGGAGAGCCCGCAGGTTTTGGTAGTGGGCCGTCTCAGTGGCACTGTATTGTCCTCAAAGTGAGCAAAGATGTTTAGTTTGTCTTGGAGCAAGACATCGATGTCCGCGACAGGTCTGGTTTTCTTTTTGTAGTCTGTGATTGACTGTAGACCCTGCCACATACGTCTCGTGTCTGAGCCGTTGAATTGCGACTCTACTTTGTCTCTATACTGACGCTTAGTTTGTTTGATTGCCTTGCGGAGGGAATAGCTACACTGTTTGTATTCGGTCATGTTTCCGGTCGCCTTGCCATGATTAAAAGCAGTGGTTCGCACTTTCAGTTTTGCGCGAATTCTACCATCAATCCACAGTTTCTGGTTGTGGAAGGTTTTAATAGTCACCGTGGGTACAACATCACCAATGCACTTGCTAATAAACTCACTCACCGAATCAGCATATACATCAATGTTATTGTCTGATGCTATCCGGAACATATCCCAGTCCACATGATCGAAGCAATCTTGAAGCATGGAATCAGATTGGTCGGACCAGCGTTGAACAGACCTGAGCACAGGCGTTTCCTGTTTTAGTTTCTGTCTATAGGCTGGGAGCAACAAAATGGAGTCGTGGTCAGATTTGCCGAAAGGAGGGAGAGGGAGGGCTTTGTATGCGTCGCAGAAGTTAGAGTAGCAATGATCCAGAATTTTGCCAGCCGGGTCGCGCATTCGATATGCTGATAACATTTAGGGAGCCTTGTTTTCAGATTAGCCTTGTTAAAATCTCCGGCTACAATAAATGCAGCCTCAGGATATGTGGTTTCCAGTTTACATAGAGTCCAATGAAGTTCGTTCAGGGCCATCAATGTGTCTGCTTAGGGAAGGGGGGGGGTATACACGGCTGTGATTATAATCGAAGAGAATTCTCTTGGTAGATAATGCAGTCGGCATTTGATTGTAAGGAATTCTAGGTCAGGTGAACAAAAGGACCTGAGTTCCTGTATGTTGTTATGATCACACCACGACTCGTTAATCATAAGGCCTACACCCCACCCTTCTTCTTACCAGAGAAGCCTCCACTCTTCTGGGAAGGCTTTCCACTAGATGTTGGAACAATGCTGCAGGGACTTGCTTCCATTCAGCCACAAGAGGTTTAGTGAGGTTGGCCACTGATGTTGGGCGGTTAGGCCTGGCTCGCAGTCGACGTTCCAATTCATCCCAAAGGTGTTCAATGGGGTTGAGGTCAAACCATTTCTGATTGGACCTTGCTTTGTGTACGGGGGCATTGTCATGCTTAAACAGGAAAGGGACTTCCCCAAACTGTTGCCACAAAGTTGGAAGCACAGAATCTTCTAGAATGTCATTGTATGCTGTAGAGTTAATATTTCCCTTTACTGGAACAAAGGGGCGTAGCCAGAACCATGAAAAACAGCCCCAGACCATTATTCATCTTCCATCAAACTTTACAGTAGTACTATGCATTCGGGCAGGTAGCATTCTCCTGGCATCCGCCAAACCCAGATTTGTGATTCATCACTCCAGAGAACGTATTTCCCCTGCTCCAGAATCCAATGGCGACTAGTTTTACACCACTCCTGCCAATGCTTGGCATTGTGCTTGGTGATCTAAGGCTTGTGTGCGGCTGCTCGGCCGTGGAAACCCATTTGATGAAGCCCCCGACTAACAGTTATTGTCCTGATGTTGCTTCCAGAGGCAGTTTGAAACTCAGTATTGAGTGTTGCAACCGAGGACAGACGATTTTTACGAGCTTCAGCACTTGGCGGTCCTGTTCTGTGAGCTTGTGTGGCCTACCACTTCGCGACTGAGCCCTTGTTGCTCCTAGACGTTTCCAATTCACAATAAATTCACTTACAGTTGAACGGGGCAGCTCTAGCTGGACAGAATTTTCACGTACTGACTTTTTGGAAAGGTGGCATGCTATGGTGGTGCCACATTGAAAGTCACTGAACTCTTCAGTACAAGCCATTCTACAGCCAATGTTTGTCTGTGGAGATTGCATGGCTATATGCTTGACTTTATACACCTGTCAGCAATGGGTGTGGCTGAAATAGCCGAATCCACTAATTTGAAGGGGTGTCTATATATATATATATATATATATATATATATACACTGCTCAAAAAAATAAAGGGAACACTAAAATAACACATCCTAGATCTGAATGAATGAAATAATCTTATTAAATACTTTTTTCTTTACATAGTTGAATGTGCTGACAACAGAATCACACAAAAATAATCAATGGAAATCCAATTTATCAACCCATGGAGGTCTGGATTTGGAGTCACACTCAAAATTAAAGTGGAAAACCACACTACAGGCTGATCCAACTTTGATGTAATGTCCTTAAAACAAGTCAAAATGAGGCTCAGTAGTGTGTGTGGCCTCCACATGCCTGTATGACCTCCACATGCCTGTATGACCTCCCTACTACGCCTGGGCATGTTCCTGATGAGGGGGCGGATGGCCTCCTGAGGGATCTCCTCCCAGACCTGGACTAAAGCATCCGCCAACTCCTGGACAGTCTGTGGTGCAACGTGGCGTTGGTGGATGGAGCGAGACATGATGTCCCAGATGTGCTCAATTGGATTCAGGTCTGGGGAACAGGCGGGCCAGTCCATAGCATCAATGTCTTCCAGGAACTGCTGACACACTCCAGCCACATGAGGTCTAGCATTGTCTTGCATTAGGAGGAACCCAGGGCCAACCGCACCAGCATATGGTCTCACAAGGGGTCTGAGGATCTCATCTCGGTACCTAATGGCAGTCAGGCTACCTCTGGCGAGCACATGGAGGGCTGTGCGGCCCCCCAAAGAAATGCCACCCCACACCATGACTGACCCACCGCCAAACCGGTCATGCTGGAGGATGTTGCAGGCAGCAGAACGTTCTCCACGGCGTCTCCAGACTGTCACGTCTGTCACATGTGCTCAGTGTGAACCTGCTTTCATCTGTGAAGAGCACAGGGCGCCAGTGGCGAATTTGCCAATCTTGGTGTTCTCTGGCAAATGCCAAACGTCCTGCACGGTGTTGGGCTGTAAGCACAACCCCCACCTGTGGACGTCGGGCCCTCATACCACCCTCATGGAGTCTGTTTCTGACCGTTTGAGCAGACACATGCACATTTGTGGCCTGCTGGAGGTCATTTTGCAGGGCTCTGGCAGTGCTCCTCCTGCTCCTCCTTGCACAAAGGCGGAGGTAGCGGTCCTGCTGCTGGGTTGTTGCCCTCCTACGGCCTCCTCCATGTCTCCTGATGTACTGGCCTGTCTCCTGGTAGCGCCTCCATGCTCTGGACACTACGCTGACAGACACAGCAAACCTTCTTGCCACAGCTCGCATTGATGTGCCATTCTGGATGAGCTGCACTACCTGAGCCACTTGTGTGGGTTGTAGACTCCGTCTCATGCTACCACTAGAGTGAAAGCACCGCCAGCATTCAAAAGTGACCAAAACATCAGCCAGGAAGCATAGGAACTGAGAAGTGGTCTGTGGTTACCACCTGCAGAACCACTCCTTTATTGGGGGTGTCTTGCTAATTGCCTATAATTTCCACCTGTTGTCTATTCCATTTGCACAACAGCATGTGAAATTTATTGTCAATCAGTGTTGCTTCCTAAGTGGACAGTTTGATTTCACAGAAGTGTGATTGACTTGGAGTTACATTGTGTTGTTTAAGTGTTCCCTTTATTTTTTTGAGCAGTATATATAGTGTATGATTATGACATTATGCATCCAATCATGCTTTATTGGAGGACCTTGGCTGGGATCCGATTCCAAACACAAGTTCACTGTCAGGGAGCCCCCTAATCTCTATTCTCCAGTGTCTCCGTCTCTCTCTATTCTCCAGTGTCTCCCCTCTCTCTCTATTCTCCAGTGTCTCCTCTCTCTCTCTATTCTCCAGTTTCTCCATCTCTCTCTCTATTCTCCAGTGTCTCCCTCTCTCTCTATTCTCCAGTGTCTCTCTCTCTATTCTCCAGTGTCTCCTCTCTCTCTCTCTCTATTCTCCAGTGTCTCCCTCTCTCTCTATTCTCCAGTGTCTCCCCTCTCTCTCTATTCTCCAGTGTCTCCCTCTCTCTATTCTCCAGTGTCTCACCTCCCTCTCTCTCTATTCTTCAGTGTATCCCTCTCTCTCTATTCTCCAGTGTCTCACCTCCCTCTCTCTCTATTCTCCAGTGTCTCCCCTCTCTCTCTATTCTCCAGTGTCTCCCTCGCTCTCTATTCTCCAGTGTCTCCTCTCTCTCTCTCTCTATTCTCCAGTGTCTCCTCTCTCTCTCTCTCTATTCTCCAGTGTCTCCTCTCTCTCTCTATTCTCCAGTGTCTCCTCTCTCTCTCTATTCTCCAGTGTCTCCTCTCTCTCTATTCTCCAGTGTCTCCCTCTCTCTCTATTCTCCAGTGTCTCCCTCTCTCTCTATTCTCCAGTGTCTCACCTCCCTCTCTCTCTATTCTCCAGTGTCTCACCTCCCTCTCTCTCTATTCTCCAGTGTCTCCCTCGCTCTCTATTCTCCAGTGTCTCTCTCTCTATTCTCCAGTGTCTCCTCTCTCTCTCTCTCTATTCTCCAGTGTCTCCTCTCTCTCTCTATTCTCCAGTGTCTCCTCTCTCTCTCTATTCTCCAGTGTCTCCTCTCTCTCTATTCTCCAGTGTCTCCCTCTCTCTCTATTCTCCAGTGTCTCCCTCTCTCTCTATTCTCCAGTGTCTCACCTCCCTCTCTCTCTATTCTCCAGTGTCTCACCTCCCTCTCTCTCTATTCTCCAGTGTTTCCCCCTCTCTCTATTCTCCAGTGTCTCCCCTCTCTCTCTATTCTCCAGTGTCTCCCTCTCTCTCTATTCTCCAGTGTCTCACCTCCCTCTCTCTCTATTCTTCAGTGTATCCCTCTCTCTCTATTCTCCAGTGTCTCACCTCCCTCTCTCTCTATTCTCCAGTGTCTCCTCTCTCTCTCTATTCTCCAGTGTCTCCTCTCTCTCTCTATTCTCCAGTGTCTCCCTCTCTCTCTATTCTCCAGTGTCTCCCTCTCTCTCTATTCTCCAGTGTCTCCCTCTCTCTCTATTCTCCAGTGTCTCACCTCCCTCTCTCTCTATTCTCCAGTGTCTCACCTCCCTCTCTCTCTATTCTCCAGTGTCTCCCCCTCTCTCTATTCTCCAGTGTCTCCCCTCTCTCTCTATTCTCCAGTGTCTCCCTCTCTCTCTATTCTCCAGTGTCTCACCTCCCTCTCTCTCTATTCTTCAGTGTATCCCTCTCTCTCTATTCTCCAGTGTCTCACCTCCCTCTCTCTCTATTCTCCAGTGTCTCCCCTCTCTCTCTATTATCCAGTGTCTCCTCTCTCTCTATTCTCCAGTTTCTCCATCTCTCTCTCCATTCTCCAGTGTCTCCCTCTCTCTCTATTCTCCAGTGTCTCCTCTCTCTCTCTATTCTCCAGTGTCTCCCTCTCTCTCTATTCTCCAGTGTCTCACCTCCCTCTCTCTCTATTCTCCAGTGTCTCCCTCTCTCTCTATTCTCCAGTGTCTCCTCTCTCTCTCTATTCTCCAGTGTCTCCCTCTCTCTCTATTCTCCAGTGTCTCCCCTCTCTCTCTATTCTCCAGTGTCTCCTCTCTCTCTCTATTCTCCAGTGTCTCCTCTCTCTCTCTATTCTCCAGTGTCTCCTCTCTCTCACTATTCTCCAGTTTCTCCATCTCTCTCTCTATTCTCCAGTGTCTCACCTCCCTCTCTCTCTATTCTCCAGTGTCTCCCTCTCTCTCTATTCTCCAGTGTCTCCCCTCTCTCTCTCTATTCTCCAGTGTCTCCCCTCTCTCTCTATTCTCCAGTGTCTCCCTCTCTCTCTATTCTCCAGTGTCTCCCTCTCTCTCTATTCTCCAGTGTCTCACCTCCCTCTCTCTCTATTCTCCAGTGTCTCCCTCTCTCTCTATTCTCCAGTGTCTCCCTCTCTCTCTATTCTCCAGTGTCTCCCTCTCTCTCTATTCTCCAGTGTCTCGTCTCTCTCTCTCTATTCTCCAGTGTCTCCGTCTCTCTCTATTCTCCAGTGTCTCCCCTCTCTCTCTATTCTCCAGTGTCTCCCCTCTCTCTCTATTCTCCAGTGTCTCTCCGTCTCTCTCTATTCTCCAGTGTCTCCCCTCTCCGTCTCTCTCTATTCTCCAGTGTCTCTGTCTCTGTCTATTCTCCAGTGTCTCCCCTTGCCCTTTACTTCATAGGGGAGGGCCGGTGCTACCGTTTGATGGTGTGAAGGAGCATCATGTCACCCTTCAAAACCAATCAGAGCCCTATAAGTACATCCTGTTTATGAACAACATTTTTGAAAACATATCTAGTGTCAATTAATATTTATTCTCATTTACTCTTTAATAAATAAAAAGAGACACTATTGAAGGCCAAGGGTAGGCCCTGAGTATGTTGTACAGACGGATTCTGTTCGGTTCTTTTGATTCAGTTTGAATTCAGTTCTTAACGGTGTCGTGTCTTTGGGGTACCATTAAACTGAAGACATGTTTATCAATTAACTCCCTGTAATTATTATCACGCGATCAAACTGATTCATCGTTTAATTGTAATTAACTAGGAGATCGGGGAACCAAGGAAAATATTCAGATTACAAAGTTATAATTTTCCTAATATAACTTTCCTATATTATAACATGATATATTATATTATAGTATAGGCCGATTATCTTCTGGTTTAAATGGTGTATTTTACCTCGCGTCCAGTCTCATTCCAAACGTCGTAAATTGTTGTATCTGCACGAACCCAGTCTTTACTAAGAGTCATCCATACATCAATTGTCTTAAAATCATTTATTTACTAAACTAAGTAATTCACATTAAGTATACAAACAGTAATTATCATCACAAAGAATTGGTAGAGTAATGTGCCCTAGTGGTCTAAACAGGCATGGCTGGTGTCTTGTAGAACAATGGGTCATAAAATGTTCAGCTGAGGAGGTACACAGAGTTCATTAATATTAACAATTGACAATTGAACGCTCACTCATTCGGGAACAATTGCAATCAATATATATTTACGCTCAGTGTGTCGTCGGGATCCTTGTTGAAGCGTCGTTCGGTTGGAGAGTTCTCTCTCTCTCTCTCTCTCGGTTAGAATGGATCTTTCAAAGCGACATTCATTAATGTCGTCATAGAATGGATGTTTCGTTGGTCTTCGCGTTCAATGATATAATTTACTTAGCTGCAGACTAATAATTAATATCAAAGACTTGTTCTTATTCTGTCGGTATCAATAGTCTAAAAGTTAACCACGTGGTATAGTTCACTTTCAGTAGAATACTTGGATGGTCAAACCTATTGGCCAACTCGCAATGGAGTGGAGGCCGGGTCTGGAGAAATGTAAATCAGGGTGGGTTTTATAGTGACATAGAACAGCTTGTCACATGACACCTGGTCCTGTCTATGTCCCTGGGGGCGTGCCGATGACTGAGTTAAGCTCGGTACAGAAATAGAATTCTATCACATTAACATCAGTACATAGCATCTCAATGTATTACAAATAGCTTTATCCTTATTAATACATTCTATACAACCATGTGGATGCAAGTCTCAAGGCTGAGGCTATTATATAAACAGTTTTATGGTAATATGGCTATATTGTCTCTTCTGAGTATCACAAAATTGTACCAAGCGGACCAGTTCGTAGCTGGATTCTGCACCAATCTTTCATACCTTCTCCAGAACACAAATGTCGCTTGGCTCCCCAATTCTGTGAGTTGGAAGAATTTCCTGTGTCTCTCTATGGGCCATGTGGCCAGAGACTCTTCTCTGGAATTTTACCACTCCTTCACACAGGGACTGGGTGGGGGAAGGTAGGTTGGGGGATGGTGCAAGGGGGAGGGGGTCAACTGTCCTCCCTGTACTCAAAGAGGCCAACGTCATGACAACGGTTTAGAACACGCTAAATCCAGTGAGTGATGAGCGATATAGTAATTCTGCCGTCCTCTGATCTCCTTTCTCTTCATCTTCCATGTCACTAAACAAAACTAAACTGTCACGTGCGTAGAGGACTTCATTAGTTTAATATATCTCCTCCCTTTCTTCCTAATGCCAGTGAAAAGGGAGAAGGGGGTGTGTCTTACCGCTCTTATGACCCCTACCTGGAGGTAGCCAGTATCCAGGCCTACCTGGAGGTAGCCAGTATCCAGACCTACCTGGAGGGAGCCAGTATCCAGGCCTACCTGGAGGGAGCCAGTATCCAGACCTACCTGGAGGCAGCCAGTATCCAGACCTACCTGGAGGTAGCCAGTATCCAGACCTACCTGGACGTAGCCAGTATCCAGACCTACCTGGAGGCAGCCAGTATCCAGACCTACCTGGAAGTAGCCAGTATCCAGACCTACCTGGAGGTAGCCAGGTATCCAGACCTACCTGGAGGTAGCCAGGTATCCAGACCTACCTGGAGGTAGCCAGGTATCCAGACCTACCTGGAGGTAGCCAGGTATCCAGACCTACCTGAAGGCAGCCAGTATCCAGACCTACCTGGAGGTAGCCAGGTATCCAGACCTACCTGGAGGTAGCCAGGTATCCAGACCTACCTGGAGGTAGCCAGGTATCCAGACCTACTTGAAGGCAGCCAGTATCCAGACCTACCCAGAGGCAGCCCGTGTCCAGACCTACCCAGCCAGTATCCAGACGTATCCAGAGGCAGCTAGTATTCAGACGTACCCAGAGGCAGCCAGTATCCAGACGTACCCGGAGGCAGCCAGTATCCAGACATACCTGGAGGCAGCCAGTATCCAAACCTACCCGGAGGCAGCCAGTATCCAGACCTACCCGGAGGCAGCCAGTATCCAGACCTACCCGGAGGCAGCCAGTATCCAGACCTACCAGGAGGCAGCCAGTATCCAGACCTACCAGGAGGCAGCCAGTCTCCAGACCTACCCGGAGGCAGCCAGTCTCCAGACCTACCCGGAGGCAGCCAGTCTCCAGACCTACCACGAGGCAGGCAGTCTCCCGACCTACCACGAAGCAGCCAGTCTCCAGACCTACCACGAGGCAGCCAGTCTCCAGACCTACCACGAGGCAGCCAGTATCCAGACCTACCACGAGGCAGCCAGTATCCAGACCTACCACGAGGCAGCCAGTCTCCTGACCTACCCGGAGGCAGCCAGTCTCCGGACCTACCCGTAGACAGCTAGTATCCAGATCTACCATGGGACAGCCATTATACAGACCTACCCGTAGGCAGCTAGTATCCAGACCTACCCTGGGAAAGCCATTATACAGACCTACCTGGAGGTAGCCAGTATCCAGACCTACCTGGAGGCAGCCAGTATCCAAACCTACCTGGAGGCAGCCAGTATCCAGAACTACCTGGAGGTAGCCAGTATCCAGACCTGCCTGGAGGTAGCCAGGTATCCAGACCTACCTGGAGGTAGCCAGGTATCCAGACCTACCTGGAGGAAGCCAGGTATCCAGACCTACCTGTAGGTAACCAGTTATCCAGACCTACCCGGAGAGCGCCAGGTATCCAGACCTACCCGGAGGCAGCCAGTATCCAGACGTACCCGGAGGCAGCCAGTATCCAGACGTACCCGGAGGCAGCCAGTATCCAGACGTACCCGGAGGCAGCCAGTATCCAGACGTACCCGGAGGCAGCCAGTATCCAGACATACCCGGAGGCAGCCAGTATCCAGACATACCCGGAGGCAGCCAGTATCCAGACGTACCTGGAGGCAGCCAGTATCCAGACGTACCCGGAAGCAGCCAGTATCCAGACCTACCCAGCCAGTATCCAGACTAAACCCGGAGACAGCCAGTATCCAGACGTACCCGGAAGCAGCCAGTATCCAGACCTACCCAGCCAGTATCCAGACTAAACCCGGAGGCAGCCAGTATCCAGATCTACCCAGCCAGTATCCAGACGTACCTGGAGGCAGCCTGTATCCAGACGTACCCGGAAGCAGCCAGTATCCAGACCTACCCAGCCAGTATCCAGACTAAACCCGGAGGCAGCCAGTATCCAGATCTACCCAGCCAGTATCCAGACTAAACCCGGAGACAGCCAGTATCCAGACCTACCACGAGGCAGACTCACTCACTACGTCCCTCCTTCCCTCACTCCCTACGTCCCTCCGTCCCTCACTCCCTACAGCCCTCCTTGCCTGTCTGGTTGCCTTGGCCCCTCACTTTGGCCAACACACTCCCCCCGTCCTTCTCCGATGCAAATCGGGTATAAAACAGCCCGCTCACCCACTCTCCTCTCCTCTCTCTCCTTCCAGTCTTTCCTCAGTAACAATGGCATTGGAGCACCCCTCTTTCCTTTATTCCCTCTCTCCTTCTGTCCCTCCCTCCTTCCCTCTCCAGCAACACCAACATCTGTGAGCCTTCCCGGGACTCGGCCCATTCTCCCCCTAACTGCTCCATTATTAGGCCTCATTCACTTGTAAATGCAGCCAGTGATACTTTTGATGGGCCTTTCATCCACAACGGAGAGTCAGAGGAGAGGAGAGGTAGGGGCAGCTGTGGAGGAGAGGGAAGGGGGCTGGGGTAGGAGGAGGGAGAGGGGTGAGGAGGGGGACAATGTAGGGACAATTGTGAAAAGGGGTTCCAAGTCTTTTTGTGAAATCATTTTGGGTTGTTGGTGGGACAGACAAGTGGTCCTCTTTCCTCTCCTCTATCCTTCTTTCCTCTCCTCTATCCCTCTTTCCTCTCCCCTATCCGTCTTTCCTCTCCTCTATCCCTCTTTCCTCTCCTCTATCCTTCTTTCCTCTCATCTATCCCTCTTTCCTCTCCTCTATCCTTCCTCTATCCATCTATCCTTTCCTCTATTCCTCTTTCCTCTGTTCCTGGGCTCTGTTCCTGGGCTCTGTTCCTGGGCTCTGTTCCTGGGCTCTGTTCCTGGGCTCTGTTCCTGGGCTCTGAACCTGGGCTCTGAACCTGGGCTCTGAACCTGGGCTCTGTTCCGGGGCTCTGTTCCGGGGCTCTGTTCCGGGGCTCTGAACCTGGGCTCTGAACCTGGGCTCTGTTCCGGGGCTCTGTTCCGGGGCTCTGTTCCGGGGCTCTGTTCCGGGGCTCTGTTCCGGGGCTCTGTTCCGGGGCTCTGTTCCGGGGCTCTGTTCCGGGGCTCTGTTCCGGGGCTCTGTTCCGGGGCTCTGTTCCGGGGCTCTGTTCCGGGGCTCTGTTCCGGGGCTCTCCTGGTGGGGATAGGGAAGTGAAGGTGGGTAAAAGGGAGGGGGAGGTCTCCTAAAACTGCTAGGTTATCCCCAGAGGAAGAGTCTATCTGAGGCCTACTACAGTAGAACTGACTGCATCTCAACACAATCCACTGGTTTTCCTCTTTAGTACAACACCTCAGAGACACATCAGTATAGATACAGTTGAAGTCAGAAGTTTACATACACTTAGGTTGGAGTCATTAAAACTTATTTTTCAACCACTCCACAAATTTCTTGTTAACAAATTATAGTTTTGGCAAGTCAGTTAGGACATCTACTTTGTGCATGACACAAGTAATTGTTCCAACAATTGTTTACAGACAGATTATTTCACTTATAGTTCACTGTATCACAATTCCAGTGGGTCAGAAGTTTACATACACTAAGTTGACTGTGCCTTTTAACAGCTTGGAAAATTCCAGAAAATTATGTCATGGCTTTAGAAGCTTCTGATAGGCTAATTGACATCATTTGAGTCAATTGGAGGTGTACCTATGGATGTATTTCAAGGCCTACCTTCAAACTCAGTGCCTCTTTGCTTGACATCATGGGAAAATCAAAAGAACTCAGCCAAGACCTCAGAAATACATTTGTAGACCTCCACAAGTCTGGTTCATCCTTGGGAGCAATTTCAAAATGCCTGAAGGTACCACGTTCATCTGTACAAACAATAGTACGCAAGTATAAACACCATGGGACCACGCAGCCATCATACGGCTCAGGAAGGAGACGCGTTCTGTCTCCTAGAGATGAACGTACTTTGGTGTGAAAAAGTGCAAATCAATCCCAGAACAACAGCAAAAGACCTTGTGAAGATGCTGGAGGAAACAGGTACAACAGTATCTATATCCACAGTAAAACGAGTCCAATATTGACATAACCTGAATGGCCGCTCAGCAAGGAAGAAGCCACTGCTCTAAAACCGCCAAAAAAAAGCCAGACTACGGTTTGTAATTGTACATGGGGACAAAGATTGTACTTTTCGGAGAATTGTCCTCTGGTCTGATGAAACAAAAATAGAACTGTTTGGCCATAAAGACCATCGTTATGTTTGGAGGAAAAAGGGGGAGGCTTGCAAGCCAAAGAACACCATCCCAACCGTGAAGCACGGGGGTGGCAGCATCATGTTGTGGGGGTGCTTTGCTGCAGGAGGGACTGGTGCACTTCACAAAATAGATGGCATCATGAGGCAGGACAATTATGTGGATATATTGAAGCAACATCTCAAGACATTGTTCAGGAAGTTAAAGCTTGGTTGCAAATGAGTCTTCCAAATGGACAATGACCCCAAGCATACTTCCAAAGTTGTGGCAAAATGGCTTAAGGACAACAACGTCAAGGTATTGGAGTGGCCATCACAATGCCCTGACCTCAATCCCATAAAAAATTGTGGGCAGAACTGAAAAAGCGTGTGCGAGCAAGGAGGCCTACAAACCTGACTCAGTTACACCAGCTCTGTCAGGAGGAATGGGCCAAAATTCCCCCAACTTATTGTGGGAAGCTTGTGTGAATGTCCACTCCTCTGTTTGACCCATAGTAGAGGGGACTGTGTGAATGTCCACTCCCCTGTTTGATCCATAGTAGAGGGACTGTGTGAATGTCCTCTACACTGTTAGACACATAGCAGAGGGACTGTGTGAATGTCCTCTCCCCTGTTAGACCCATAGTAGAGGGACTGTGTGAATGTCCACTCCCCTGTTAGACTCATAGTAGAGGGACTGTGAGAATGTCCACTCCCCTGTTAGACTCATAGTAGAGGGACTGTGAGAATGTCCACTCCCCTGTTAGACTCATAGTAGAGGGACTGTGAGAATGTCCACTCCCCTGTTAGACCCCATAGTAGAGGGGACTGTGTGAATGTCCTCTCCCCTGTTTGACTCCATAGTAGAGGGACTGTGTGAATGTCCACTCCCCTGTTAGACCCATAGTAGAGGGGACTGTGTGAATGTCCTCTCCCCTGTTTGACTGCATAGAAGAGGAACTGTGTGAATGTCCACTCCCCTGTTTGACTCCATAGCAGAGGGACTGTGTGAATGTCCACTCCCCTGTTAGACCCATAGTAGAGGGGACTGTGTGAATGTCCACTCCCCTGTTAGACCCATAGTAGAGGGGACTGTGTGAATGTCCTCTCTCCTGTTAGAATCATAGTAGAGGGACTTTGTGAATGTCCTCTACCCTGTTAGACCCATAGTAGAGGGACTGTGTGAATGTCCTCTCCCCTGTTAGACCCCATAGTAGAGGGGACTGTGTGAATGTCCACTACCCTGTTAGACCCATAGTAGAGGGGACTGTGTGAATGTCCACTCCCCTGTTAGACTCATAGTAGAGGGACTGTGTGAATGTCCTCTCCCCTGTTAGACTCATAGTAGAGGGACTGTGAGAATGTCCACTCCCCTGTTAGACTCATAGTAGAGGGACTGTGAGAATGTCCACTCCCCTGTTAGACCCAATAGTAGAGGGGACTGTGTGAATGTCCACTCCCCTGTTAGACCCATAGTAGAGGGGACTGTGTGAATGTCCTCTCCCCTGTTTGAGTCCATAGTAGAGGGACTGTGTGAATGTCCACTCCCCTGTTAGATCCATAGTAGAGGGGACTGTGTGAATGTCCTCTCCCCTGTTTGACTCCATAGAAGAGGAACTGTGTGAATGTCCACTCCCCTGTTTGACTCCATAGTAGAGGGGACTGTGAGAATGTCCACTCCCCTGTTAGACCCATAGTAGAGGGGACTGTGTGAATGTCCACTCCCCTGTTTGACTCCATAGTAGAGGGGACTGTGTGAATGTCCTCTCCCCTGTTAGACCCATAGTAGAGGGGACTGTGTGAATGTCCACTCCCCTGTTAGACCCATAGTAGAGGGGACTGTGTGAATGTCCTCTCTCCTGTTAGACTCATAGTAGAGGGACTTTGTGAATGTCCTCTACCCTGTTAGACCCATAGTAGAGGGACTGTGTGAATGTCCTCTCCCCTGTTAGACCCCATAGTAGAGGGGACTGTGTGAATGTCCACTACCCTGTTAGACCCATAGTAGAGGGGACTGTGTGAATGTCCACTCCCCTGTTAGACTCATAGTAGAGGGACTGTGTGAATGTCCTCTCCCCTGTTAGACTCATAGTAGAGGGACTGTGAGAATGTCCACTCCCCTGTTAGACTCATAGTAGAGGGACTGTGAGAATGTCCACTCCCCTGTTAGACCCAATAGTAGAGGGGACTGTGTGAATGTCCACTCCCCTGTTAGACCCATAGTAGAGGGGACTGTGTGAATGTCCTCTCCCCTGTTTGAGTCCATAGTAGAGGGACTGTGTGAATGTCCACTCCCCTGTTAGATCCATAGTAGAGGGGACTGTGTGAATGTCCTCTCCCCTGTTTGACTCCATAGAAGAGGAACTGTGTGAATGTCCACTCCCCTGTTTGACTCCATAGTAGAGGGGACTGTGAGAATGTCCACTCCCCTGTTAGACCCATAGTAGAGGGGACTGTGTGAATGTCCACTCCCCTGTTTGACTCCATAGTAGAGGGGACTGTGTGAATGTCCTCTCCCCTGTTAGACCCATAGTAGAGGGGACTGTGTGAATGTCCACTCCCCTGTTTGACCCATAGTAGAGGGACTGTGTGAATGTCCACTCCCCTGTTAGACTCATAGTAGAGGGACTGTGTGAATGTCCTCTACACTGTTAGAGCCATAGTAGAGGGGACTGTGTGAATGTCCACTCTCCTGTTAGACCCATAGTAGAGGGGACTGTGTGAATGTCCACTCCCCTGTTAAACCCATAGTAGAGGGGACTGTGTGAATGTCCACTCCCCTGTTAGACCAATAGTAGAGGGACTGTGTGAATGTCCTCTACCCTGTTAGACCCATATTAGAGGGGACTGTGTGAATGTCCACTCCCCTGTTAGACTCATAGTAGAGGGACTGTGTGAATGTCCTCTCTCCTGTTAGACCCCATAGTAGAGGGGACTGTGTGAATGTCCACTCCCCTGTTAGACTCATAGTAGAGGGACTGTGTGAATGTCCTCTACCCTGTTAGACCCATATTAGAGGGGACTGTGTGAATGTCCACTCCCCTGTTAGACTCATAGTAGAGGGACTGTGTGAATGTCCTCTACCCTGTTAGACCCATAGTAGAGGGGACTGTGTGAATGTCCTCTCCCCTGTTAGACCCCATAGTAGAGGTGACTGTGAGAATGTCCACTCCCCTGTTAGACTCATAGTAGAGGGACTCTGTGAATGTCCACTCCCCTGTCAGACTCCATAGTAGAGGGGACTGTGTGAATGTCCACTCCCCTGTTAGACCCATAGTAGAGGGACTCTGTGAATGTCCACTCCCCTGTCAGACTCCATAGTAGAGGGGACTGTGTGAATGTCCACTCCCCTGTTAGACCCATAGTAGAGGGGACTGTGTGAATGTCCACTCCCTGTTAGACTCCATAGTAGAGGGGACTGTGTGAATGTCCACTCCCCTGTTAGACCCATAGTAGAGGGGACTGTGTGAATGTCCACTCCCCTGTTAGACCCATAGTAGAGGGACTGTGTGAATGTCCACTCCCCTGTTAGACCCATAGTAGAGGGACTGTGTGAATGTCCACTCCCCTGTTAGACCCATAGTAGAGGGGACTGTGTGAATGTCCACTCCCCTGTTAGACCCATAGTAGAGGGACTGTGTGAATGTCCACTCCCCTGTTAGACCCATAGTAGAGGGACTGTGTGAATGTCCACTCCCCTGTTAGACCCATAGTAGAGGGACTGTGTGAATGTCCACTCCCCTGTTAGACCCATAGTAGAGGGACTGTGTGAATGTCCACTCCCCTGTTAGACCCATAGTAGAGGGACTGTGTGAATGTCCTCTCCCCTGTTAGACCCATAGTAGAGGGACTGTGTGAATGTCCACTACCCTGTTAGACCCATAGTAGAGGGGACTGTGTGAATGTCCACTCCCCTGTTAGACCCATAGTAGAGGGGACTGTGTGAATGTCCTCTACACTGTTAGACCCATAGTAGAGTGGACTGTGTGAATGTCCACTCCCCTGTTTGATCCATAGTAGAGGGACTGTGTGAATGTCCTCTCCCCTGTTAGACCCATAGTAGAGGGGACTGTGTGAATGTCCTCTCCCCTGTTAGACTCATAGTAGAGGGACTGTGTGAATGTCCACTACCCTGTTAGACCCATAGTAGAGGGGACTGTGTGAATGTCCACTCCCCTGTTAGACCCATAGTAGAGGGGACTGTGTGAATGTCCACTCCCCTGTTAGACCCCATAGTAGAGGGGACTGTGTGAATGTCCACTCCCCTGTTAGACCCCATAGTAGAGGGACTGTGTGAATGTCCTCTCCCCTGTTAGACCCATAGTAGAGGGGACAGTGTGAATGTCCACTACCCTGTTAGACCCATAGTAGAGGGGACTGTGTGAATGTCCACTCCCCTGTTAGACCCATAGTAGAGGGAACTGTGAAAGGGGTGATTTGGGTTCTTCTGACCTCTGCAAACAAAGTGTTTGGTGTCCGTGGCGCTGGGGTCTCCACGACAACCTGAATACAATCGTTGACCAGAGCAGAGAATGTGAGCTAGGGATGACCTTGGTGTTCTCTCTCTCTCTGTGTGTGTGTGTGTTTTGGGTAGTGGTATTCAGCCTGCCATTCCCTTCTCCTCAGGACCGGGGTTACATGGAGACCTGGGTTACATGGGGAAATATATGGTGACTGGGGTTACATGGAGACCTGGGTTACATGGGGACCTGGGTTACATGGGGAAATAGATGGTGACTGGGGTTACATGGAGTCCTGGGTTACATGGGGACCTGGGTTACATGGGGACCTGGGTTACATGGAGTCCTGGGTTACATGGGGACCTGGGTTACATGGGGACCTGGGTGACATGGTTACATGGGGACCTGGGTTACATGGAGTCCTGGGTTACATGGGGAAATACATGGGGACCTGGGTTACATGGAGACCTGGGTTACATGGAGTCCTGGGTTACATGGGGAAATACATGGGGACCTGGGTTACATGGAGACCTGGGTTACATGGAGTCCTGGGTTACATGGGGAAATACATGGGGACCTGGGTTACATGGGGACCTGGGTTACATGGAGACCTGGGTTACATGGGGACCTGGGTTACATGGGGACCTGGGTTACATGGGGACCTGGGTTACATGGGGACCTGGGTTACATGGGGACCTGGTTTACATGGGGACTGGGGTTACATGGAGCCCTGGGTTACATGGAGTCCTGGGTTACATGGGGACCTGGGTTACATGGAGACCTGGGTTACATGGTTACATGGGGACCTGGTTTACATGGAGCCCTGGGTTACATGGTTACATGGGGACCTGGTTTACATGGAGCCCTGGGTTACATGGAGACCTGGGTTACATGGTTACATGGGGATCTGGGTTGCATGGGGACCTGGGTTAAATGGAGACCTGGGTTACATGGTTACATGGGGACCTGGTTTACATGGAGCCCTGGGTTACATGGAGACCTGGGTTACATGGTTACATGGGGATCTGGGTTGCATGGGGACCTGGGTTACATGGAGACCTGGGTTACATGGGGATCTGGGTTACATGGAGACCTGGGTTACATGGAGACCTGGGTTACATGGAGACCTGGGTTACATGGGGGACCTGGGTTACATGGGGATCTGGGTTACATGGAGACCTGGGTTACATGGAGACCTGGGTTACATGGAGACCTGGGTTACATGGAGACCTGGGTTACATGGGGACCTGGGTTACATGGAGACCTGGGTTACATGGGGACTGGGGTTACATGGGGACTGGTGTTACATGGGGACCTGGGTTACATGGGGACCTGGGTTACATGAGGAAATACATGGGGACCTGGTTTACATGGGGACTGGGGTTACATGGGGACTGGTGTTACATGGGGACCTGGGTTACATGGGGGACCTGGGTTACATGAGGAAATACATGGGGACCTGGTTTACATGGGCACCTGGGTTACATGGGGACTGGGGTTACATGGGGACTGGGGTTACATGGTTACATGGGGACCTGGGTTACATGGGGATTTTGGTTACATGGAGACCTGGGTTACATGGAGTCCTGGGTTACATGGGGACCTGGGTTACATGGAGACCTGGGTTACATGGAGACCTGGGTTACATGGGGACCTGGGTTACATGGAGACCTGGGTTACATGGGGACCTGGGTTACATGGAGACCTGGGTTACATGAGGAAATACATGGAGCCCTGGGTTACATGGGGACCTGGGTTACATGGGGACCTGGGTTACATGGGGACCTGGTTTACATGGGGACTGGGGTTACATGGAGCCCTGGGTTACATGGAGTCCTGGGTTACATGGGGACCTGGGTTACATGGAGACCTGGGTTACATGGTTACATGGGGACCTGGTTTACATGGAGCCCTGGGTTACATGGTTACATGGGGACCTGGTTTACATGGAGCCCTGGGTTACATGGAGACCTGGGTTACATGGTTACATGGGGATCTGGGTTGCATGGGGACCTGGGTTAAATGGAGACCTGGGTTACATGGTTACATGGGGACCTGGTTTACATGGAGCCCTGGGTTACATGGAGACCTGGGTTACATGGTTACATGGGGATCTGGGTTGCATGGGGACCTGGGTTACATGGAGACCTGGGTTACATGGGGATCTGGGTTACATGGAGACCTGGGTTACATGGAGACCTGGGTTACATGGAGACCTGGGTTACATGGGGGACCTGGGTTACATGGGGATCTGGGTTACATGGAGACCTGGGTTACATGGAGACCTGGGTTACATGGAGACCTGGGTTACATGGGGACCTGGGTTACATGGAGACCTGGGTTACATGGGGACTGGGGTTACATGGGGACTGGTGTTACATGGGGACCTGGGTTACATGGGGACCTGGGTTACATGAGGAAATACATGGGGACCTGGTTTACATGGGGACTGGGGTTACATGGGGACTGGTGTTACATGGGGACCTGGGTTACATGGGGGACCTGGGTTACATGAGGAAATACATGGGGACCTGGTTTACATGGGCACCTGGGTTACATGGGGACTGGGGTTACATGGGGACTGGGGTTACATGGTTACATGGGGACCTGGGTTACATGGGGATTTTGGTTACATGGAGACCTGGGTTACATGGAGTCCTGGGTTACATGGGGACCTGGGTTACATGGAGACCTGGGTTACATGGAGACCTGGGTTACATGGAGTCCTGGGTTACATGGGGACTGGGGTTACATGGGGACCTGGGTTACATGGGGACTGGGGTTACATGGAGACCTGGGTTACATGGGGACCTGGGTTACATGGGGACCTGGGTTACATGGAGTCCTGGGTTACATGGGGACCTGGGTTACATGGGGACCTGGGTTACATGGGGACTGGGGTTACATGGGGACCTGGGTTACATGGAGTCCTGGGTTACATGGAGACCTGGGTTACATGGGGACCTGGGTGACATGGTTACATGGGGACCTGGGTTACATGGGGACCTGGGTTACATGGAGTCCTGGGTTACATGAGGAAATGGGTTACATGGGGACCTGGGTTACATGGTTACATGGGGACCTGGGTTACATGGGGAAATACATGGTGACTGGGGTTACATGGAGACCTGGGTTACATGGGGACCTGGGTTACATGGAGTCCTGGGTTACATGGGGAAATGGGTTACATGGGGGCGTGGGTTACATGGGGACCTGGGTTACATGGAGTCCTGGGTTACATGGAGTCCTGGGGTTACATGGAGTCCTGGGTTACATGGAGACCTGGGTTACATGGAGTCCTGGGTTACATGGGGACCTGGGTTACATGGGGACTGAGGTTACATGGGGAAATGGTGTTTCTGAATCCTCAGTATTTCTCTTTAACCTCTATGATCAAATCAAATCAAGTTGTATTTGTCACATGCGCCGAAAACAAGAGGTGTAGACCTTACTGTGAAATGCTTCCAAGCCCTTAACCATGCAGGCTCTGAACCCACCCTGCCAAAGTCACCCCCCCCCTCTTCACACACACACACACACACACACACACACACACACACACACACACACACACACACACACACACACACACACACACACACACACACACACACACACACACAGAAAATGTCTCCTCACATCTCCAGCCAGCAAGATGGATTGAGTTTTTTCCCACCCACAGATAACAACCATAATGACGATAATATGAATAAGAGAGGGGATGCTTTGAGCCCGCCGTTCAGACACCCTCTCCCCTCCCACCCACACAGAGCTATCCCAGAATGCACCTACACGGAGCCTGAGACGCACGTTCCTCTTTTTCCTCCTTCTCTGTATCCTCCTCCACTTGTCCGTTCACTCCACCTGCACTGTGCAGCTCCCAGTCTCTGTTACAGTCTCTGCTACAGTCTCTGTTACAGTCTCTGCTACAGTCTCTGTTACATTCTCTGCTACAGTCTCTGTTACAGTCTCTGCTACAGTCTCTGCTACAGCCTCTGTTACAGTCTCTGTTACAGTCTCTGCTACAGTCTCTGTTACATTCTCTGCTACAGTCTCTGCTACTGTCTCTGTTACAGTCTCTGCTACAGTCTCTGCTACAGTCTCTGTTACAGTCTCTGCTACAGTCTCTGCTACAGTCTCTGTTACAGCCTCGGTTACAGTCTCTGCTACAGCCTCTGTTACAGTCTCTGTTACAGTCTCTGCTACAGTCTCTGTTACAGTCTCTGCTACAGTCTCTGCTACATTCTCTGCTACAGTCTCTGTTACAGTCTCTGTTACAGTCTATGTTACAGTCTCTGCTACAGTCTCTGTTACAGTCTCTGCTACAGTCTCTGCTACAGTCTCTGCTACAGTCTATGTTACAGTCTCTGCTACAGTCTCTGCTACAGTCTCTGCTACAGCCTCTGCTACAGCCTCTGTTACAGTCTCTGTTACAGTCTCTGTTACCGTCTCTGCTACAGTCTCTGTTACAGTCTCTGCTACAGTCTATGCTACAGTCTCTGCTACAGCCTCTGTTACAGTCTCTGTTACACTCTCTGTTACAGTCTCTGTTACAGTCTCTGTTCTCTGTTACAGTCTATGCTACAGCCTCTGCTACAGTCTCTGTTACAGTCTCTGTTACAGTCTCTGCTACAGCCTCTGCTACAGTCTCTGTTACAGTCTCTGCTACAGTCTCTGTTACAGTCTCTGTTCTCTGTTACAGTCTCTGCTACAGTCTCTGCTACAGTCTCTGCTACAGCCTCTGTTACAGTCTCTGTTACAGTCTCTGTTACAGTCTCTGTTCTCTGTTACAGTCTATGCTACAGCCTCTGCTACAGTCTCTGTTACAGTCTCTGTTACAGTCTCTGTTACAGTCTCTGCTACAGCCTCTGCTACAGTCTCTGTTACATTCTCTGCTACAGTCTCTGTTACAGTCTCTGCTACAGTCTATGCTACAGTCTCTGCTACAGCCTCTGTTACAGTCTCTGTTACAGTCTCTGTTACAGTCTCTGTTACAGTCTCTGCTACAGTCTCTGTTACAGTCTCTGTTCTCTGTTACAGTCTATGCTACAGCCTCTGCTACAGTCTCTGTTACAGTCTCTGTTACAGTCTCTGTTACAGTCTCTGCTACAGCCTCTGCTACAGTCTCTGTTACATTCTCTGCTACAGTCTCTGTTACAGTCTCTGCTACAGTCTATGCTACAGTCTCTGCTATAGCCTCTGTTACAGTCTCTGTTACAGTCTCTGTTACAGTCTCTGTTACAGTCTCTGTTCTCTGTTACAGTCTATGCTACAGCCTCTGCTACAGTCTCTGTTACAGTCTCTGTTACAGTCTCTGTTACAGTCTCTGTTACATTCTCTGCTACAGTCTCTGTTACAGTCTCTGCTACAGTCTATGCTACAGTCTCTGCTACAGCCTCTGTTACAGTCTCTGTTACAGTCTCTGTTACAGTCTCTGCTACAGTCTCTGTTACAGTCTCTGTTCTCTGTTACAGTCTATGCTACAGCCTCTGCTACACTCCCTGTTACAGTCTCTGTTACAGTCTCTGTTACAGTCTCTGTTACAGCCTCTGCTACAGCCTCTGCTACAGTCTCTGTTACAGTCTCTGTTACAGTCTCTGTTACAGTCTCTGTTACAGTCTCTGCTACAGTCTCTGCTACAGTCTCTGTTACAGTCTCTGCTACAGTCTATTCTACAGTCTCTGTTACAGTCTCTGCTACAGTCTCTGTTACAGTCTCTGTTACAGGCTCTGTTACAGTCTCTGCTACAGTCTCTGCTACAGTCTCTGCTACAGTCTCTGCTACAGCCTCTGTTACAGTCTCTGTTACAGTCTCTGTTACAGTCTCTGCTACAGTCTCTGTTACAGTCTCTGTTCTCTGTTACAGTCTATGCTACAGCCTCTGCTACAGTCTCTGTTACAGTCTCTGTTACAGTCTCTGTTACAGTCTCTGTTACATTCTCTGCTACAGTCTCTGTTACAGTCTCTGCTACAGTCTATGCTACAGTCTCTGCTACAGGCTCTGTTGCAGTCTCTGTTACAGTCTCTGTTACAGTCTCTGCTACAGTCTCTGTTACAGTCTCTGTTCTCTGTTACAGTCTATGCTACAGCCTCTGTTACAGTCTCTGTTACAGTCTCTGTTACAGTCTCTGCTACAGTCTCTGCTACAGTCTCTGTTACAGTCTCTGCTACAGTCTCTTCTACAGTCTCTGTTACAGTCTCTGCTACAGTCTCTGTTACAGTCTCTTTTACAGGCTCTGTTACAGTCTCTGTTACAGTCTCTGCTACAGTCTCTGCTACAGTCTCTGCTACGGGGTTGTATTCAAACAGAAGGAAACAGGCTAAACTTGGGAGGGACTACCTGAACTTGTCCAAAAATGAACTCTTGGTTTAGTTTTCCATTGCAAAACATGGTTTTCCGTTTCCCTTTGCATATCCTAATGAATAGGATCCAGGACAACGAAGGCAGACCAGACAGACACTGAGTCCACAGTGTCTCTGCCCCCTGCGTCTCTCTGAAGGGAAATCGACAGTCAGGGTGGGGGGTGTGATAGACTTCAGTGGTTTTTGCGAGAGAGTAGAGAGTGTACCTTCCTTCCACAAAGGACAAATTATGAGAGAGGAGTGATTGGCTTCTGTTTTTAGAAGTGTGCTGAGGTACCAAGTCAATATTCATTGCCTTTCCTCTGCACTGAGGCAAGCATTACTCTTCTTTATAGCTGCTGGGGAGAGGGAGAGGGAAGCAGAGAGAGATGGAGAGAGGGAAGAAGAGAGAGATGGAGAGCGAAGGAGGAAGAGCGAGATGGAGAGAGAGGGAAGAAGAGAGAGAAAGAGAAAGAGAGGAAGGCGAGGGAGAGAGTGGGGTTCTGGGCAGGGAGGAAGGTAAGCTGATCATTACACTCGTGAAGAGGTCTAACAACCATCCAATTAACCTCATACTGCCTCTGTGGCATGACTCGCCCCCACCTGCATCTGAGACCCGCCCCTCGCCTCTGAGATTCACTATAGAGCGCCACCAAACACAACTTGATGTACCCCAGGGTACTAGAACTGTTCTGCAACAAGCAGAGAGCCTATATGTTTTTAAACAGCCTGGATTTCACAACTCCCATATGTATTTTCAGTTTTATCCATGTCCACTAGTGGAACACATTGAGCTTTAGGTTCTGTCTCTCGCTCTCTCTGATGGTTCAGTGCTGTCGCTGTCTCTCAATTCAATTTCAATTTAAGGGGCTTTATTGGCATGGGAAACATATGTTTACATTGAAAAAGCAAGTGAAATATATCATTTAAAAAATGAGCAGTAAACATTACACTCACAGAAGTTCCTGAAGAGTGAGCTCATTTAAAATGTCATATTATGTATATATACTGTTTTGTAACAATGTGCAAATAGTTAAAGTACAAAAGGGAAATGAAATAAATACAATCACTGGTTGACCTTTTCTTGTGGCAACAGGTCACAAATCTTGCTACAGTGATGGCACACTGTGGTATTTCACCCAGTAGATATGGGAGTTTATCAAAATTGGGTTTGTTTTTTAATTCTTTGTGAAATTGTGGAATCTGGGGGAAATATATGTCTCTAATATGGTCATATATTTGGCAGGAGGTTAGGAAATGCAGCTCAGTTTCCACCTCATTTTGTGGGTAGTGTGCACATAGCCTGTCTTTTCTTGAGAGTCTATGGCAGCCTTTCTCAATAGCAAGGCTATGCTGACTGAGTCTGTACATAGTCAAAGCTTTCCTTAAATTTGGTTCAGTCACAGTGGTCAGGTATCCTGCCACTGTGTACTCTCTGTTTAGGGCCAAATAGCATTCTAGTTTGCTCTGTTTTTTTGTTAATTCTTTCCAATGTGTCAAGTAATTATCTTTTTGTTTTCTCATGATTTGGTTGAGTCTAATTGTGTTGGTGTGTTTGTGAATAAGCGTCAGGACCAGCTTGCTTAGGGGACTCTTCTCCAGGTTCATCTCTCTGTAGGGGATGGCTTTGTTATGGAAGGTTTGGGAATTGCTTCCTTTTAGGTGATTGTAGAATTTAAAGGCTCTTTTCTGGATTTTGATAATTAGTGGGTATCGGCCTAATTCTGCTCTACATGCATTATTTAGTGTTTTACGTTGTACACAGAGGATATTTTTGCAGAATTCTGCATGCAGAGTCTCAATTTGGTGTTTGTCCCATTTTGTGAAGTCTGGACCCCAGACCTCACAACCACAAAGAGCAATGGGTTTTATAACTGATTCAAGTATTTTTAGCCAGATCTTAATTAATATGCCGAATTTTATGTTCCTTCTGGTCTCGTCTCTCAGATCGTTCACAGCTTTGTGGAAGTTACCTGTGGCGCTGATGTTTAGGCCAAGGTATGTATAGTTGTTTGTGTGCTCTAGGGCAACAGTGTCTAGATGGAATTTGTATTTGTGGTCCTGGTGACTGTACCTTTTTTGGAACACCAATATTTTAGTCTTAATGAGATTTACTGTCAGGGCCCAGGTCTGGCAGAATCTGTGCAGAAGATCTAGGTGCTGCTGTAGGCCTTCCTTGGTTGGTGACAGAGGCACGGTGCAGTGCTGTGTCTTTCTTTCTCTGATGGTTCAGTGCTGTCTCTCTCTCTCTCTCTCTCTCTCTCTCTCTCTCTCTCTGATGGTTCAGTGCTGTCTCTCTCTCTCTCTCTCTCTGATGGTTCAGTGCTGTCTCTCTCTCTCTCTCTCTGATGGTTCAGTGCTGTCTCTCTCTCTCTCTCTCTCTCTCTGATGGTTCAGTGCTCTCTCTCTCTCTCTCTGATGGTTCAGTGCTGTCTCTCTCTCTCTCTCTCTTTCTCTGATGGTTCAGTGCTGTCTCTCTCTCTCTCTCTCTATCTGATGGTTCAGTGCTCTCTCTCTCTCTCTCTCTGATGGTTCAGTGCTGTCTCTCTCTCTCTCTCTCTGATGGTTCAGTGCTCTCTCTCTCTCTCTCTCTCTCTCTCTGATGGTTCAGTGCTCTCTCTCTCTCGCTCTCTCTCTCTCTCTCTCTCTCTGATGGTTAAATGCTGTCTCTCACTCTCTCTGATGGTTCAGTGCTGTCTCTCTCTCTCTCTGATCGTTCAGTGCTGTCTCTCTCTCTCTCTCTGATGGTTCAGTGCTCTCTCTCTCTCTCTCTGATGGTGCAGTGCTGTCTTTCTCTCTTTCTCTCTGATGGTTCAGTGCTCTCTCTTTCTCTCTCTGATGGTTCTGTGCTGTCTCTCTCTCTCTCTCTCTCTCTCTCTCTCTGATGGTTCTGTGCTGTCTCTCTCTCTCTCTCTCTCTCTGATGGTTCTGTGCTGTCTCTCTCTCTCTCTCTCTCTCTCTCTCTCTCTCTCTCTCTCTTGGTTCTGTGCTGTCTCTCTCTCTCTCTCTCTCTCTCTCTCTCTCTCTCTGATGGTTCAGTGCTGTCTCGCTGTCTCTTTATCTCTGATGTTCAGTGCTATCTCTCTCTCTCTTTCCATCAGTGCTGTCTCTCTGTCTCTGATTCTCTCTCTCTCTCTCGCTGATGGTTCTGTGCTGTCTGTCTGTGGACCTTCCCTGTTCAGAGGTAATGGGTTTGAATGTCACGGTGATGGGGAAATTAATATTTGCCTTATTTGAGTGGTGATCCTCACACAGCCTCACAGTCTACCATCCTCCCTACCTTAGATATTGTTTCTGCTGCAACGTAGACTTTCCTGTTTATATCCCCTCCCTCCCCCCTCCCTCCCTCTCTCATCCATATCAGTACTGAGTGAACTGGTTGGATCTGGTGAGAGAGGCTGACGATGCTGTGTTAGGGATGGGGAGGGGGGTTGTCTGTGTACAGTGGGATACGGGTAACTGCAGTCCTGCTCTTATGTATCAGACGAGGCCTTGTTCTCCTCGTGATGGCCATGATTTTTAAGAACACACACACACAGTTTTATAAAGCAACACACACACAGTTATTATAAAGCACCACACAGTTTTTATAAAGCAACACACAGTTTTTATAAAGCAACACACACAGTTATTATAAAGCAACACACACAGTTTTATAAAGCAACACACACACAGTTATTATAAAGCACCACACAGTTTTTATAAAGCAACACACAGTTTTTATAAAGCAACACACACAGTTATTATAAAGCAACACACACAGTTATTATAAAGCAACACACAGTTTTTATAAAGCAACACACACACAGTTATTATAAAGCACCACACAGTTTTTATAAAGCAACACACAGTTTTTATAAAGCAACACACAGTTTTTATAAAGCATCACACAGTTTTTATAAAGCAACACCCAGTTTTTATAAAGCAACACACATAGTTATTATAAAGCAACACACACAGTTTTTATAAAGCAACACACAGTTTTATAAAGCAACACCCAGCTTTTATAAAGCAACACACA
>NC_059454.1:101563025-101660525 GCF_905237065.1 Salmo salar
TAGAGGACCAGGACAATGAGCTAGAGGACCAGGACAATGAGCTAGAGGACCAGGACAATGAGCTAGAGGACCAGGACAACAAGCAAGAGGACCAGGACAATGAGCTAGAGGACCAGAACAATGAGCTAGAGGACCAGAACAATGAGCTAGAGGACCAGGACAATGAGCTAGAGGACCAGGACAATGAGCTAGAGGACCAGAACAATGAGCTAGAGGACCAGGACAACGTAGTGTTAATCTCTACTCTCCATAGAGGTTAGAATACAGTGCTTTCGTAAAGTATTCAGACCCATGAACTTTTTCTAAAATTATTCTAAAATTGATTAAATAGATTTTTTCCCTCATCAATCTACACACAATACCCCATAATGACATCACAATACCCCATAATGACATCACAATACCCCATAATGACAAAGCAAAAACTGTTTTTTAGAAATGTTTGCTTATTTATAATAAAATGTTTTTACTGAAATATCACATTTACATAAGTATTCAGACCCTTTATTCGGTACTTTGTTGAAGCACCTTTGGCAGCGATTACAGCCTCAAGTATTCTTGGGTATGATGCTACTAGCGTTGGGCCAGTAACCAAAAGTTTGCTGTGTTGAATCCCTGAGCTGACAAGGTAAAAATCTGTCATTCTGCCCCTGTACAGGGCAGTTAACCCACTGTTCCCCAGTAGGCTGTCATTGTAAATAAGAATTTGTTCTTAACTGACTTACCTAGTTAAATAAAGGTTCAATTTAAAGCTCTGTCAGGTTGGATGGGGAGCGTCGCTGCACAGACATTTTCAGTTCTCTCCAGAGATATTTGATCGGGTTCAAGTCCGGGCTCTGGCTGGGCCACTCAAGGACATTCAGAGACTTGTCTCGAAACCACTCCTGCGTTGTCTTGGTTGTGTGCTTAGGGTCGTTCTCCTGTTGGAAGGTGAACTTTCACCCCCAGTCTGAGGTCCTAAGTGCTCTGGAGCAGGTTTTCATCAAGGATCTCTCTGTATTTTGCTTCATTCATTTTTCACTTGATCCTGGCTAGTCCCTGCCTCTGAAAAACATCTCCACAGCATGATGCTGCCACCACCATACTTCACAGTAGGGATGGTGCCAGTTCCCTCCAGATGTGATGCTTGGCATGGAGGCAAAAGGGTTCAATCTTGGTTTCATCAGACCAGAGAATCTTGTTTCTCATTGTCTGAAGGTCCTTTAGGTGCCTTTTGGCAACTCCAAGCGGGCTGTCATGTGCCTTTTACTGAGGAGTGGTTTCCATCTGGCCACTCTACCATAAAGGCCTGATTGGTGGAGTGTTGCAGAGATGGTTGTCCTTCCGGAATATGTTCCCATCTCTACAGGTGGACTCTGGAGCTCTGTCAGAGTGATCATCGGGTTCTTGGTCACCTGCCTGACCAAGGTCCTTCTCCCCCGATTGCTTAGTTTGGCCGGGCGGCCAGCTCTAGGAAGAGTCTTGGAGGTTCTAAACTTCTTCCATTTAAGAATGATGGAAGCCACTGTGTTCTTGTGGACTTTCAATGCTGCAGACATGTTTTGGTACCCTTCCCCAGATCTCTGCCTTGACACAATCCTGTCTCGGAGCTCTACGGACAATTCCTTCAACCTCATGTCTTGGTTTTTGCTCTGACATGCACTGTCCACTGTGGGACCTTATATAGACAGGTGTGTACCTTTCCAAATCTTGTCCAATCAGTTAAATTACCCCAGGTGGACTCCAATCAAGTTGTAGAAACATCTCAAGGATGAGCAATGGAAACAGGATTCACCTGAGCTCAATTTCGAGTTTGAATAATTATGTAAATAAGGTATTTGTGTTTTTTATTTTTAATATGTTTGCAAACATTTCTAAAAACCTGTTTTCGCTTTGTCATTATGGGGTATTGTGATGTCATTATGGGGTATTGTGATGTCATTATGGGGTATTGTGATGTCATTATGGGGTATTGTGTGTAGATTGATGATGACATTTTTTTATTTAATACATTTTAGAATAAAGTAACAAATTATGGAAAAAGGGGAGGGGTCTGAATACTTTCCGAATACACTGTATATAGACTGGGTCTAGATGTACACACAGTCCCTCTTCACTTCCATTGTTCCACAACAGAACAAAATTCGCAGGACCCTTCCACCTTCCTAAGAATACTGGGATGCTGGGATTTATGTTCTCTTTAACCTGTGTCCGTATTCGCAGACTCCTGATTTAGGATCAGTTTGCCTTTTAGATCATAATGAATGAAATTATGAGAATGGGGGACCTCTTCCTAGATCCAATGCTTGTAAGGGCCCTGGTCCTCCAGAATGGTATTGTGTGGAGCGAGAAGACGATGGCATTCCACAGAGAGGGAGAGCTGTGGACAGATGCTATGCTGTAGACTCTGTGGGTTTCTACAGGACCCTAGAAGGCTGCTACACATCTGCCCCCATTCAAATGGATTCAGAAGAGACAGTGGACTTGAGCTGATACTCCCAATGGTATTTGGTGCCTCTGTTTTTCATGTTGCCTTGAACTCTGCATGTGATTGGTCAAGAATCTTAATCACTTACCCACTTTTTCCCCTTTTTTAAATTCACAAACAAATTACTGATTCAATCATTAAGTATATGTTCTAACAGTTTGAGACATAAAATGGAAATTGAGGCAATCTGTCAAACAGCAATGTTGTTTGCTGCAGTACAGAATAAACATAAATTAAATAGGTAACAATTGTTTTTATGCATCTATAAGCATACACAACCTGTTCACATTGCTCTTTATGTTCTGTATCCATTTTCCTGTACCTTTATAGTGACATGCATTTTAATGATTTGCTTGAGGAGAGAAATTAGTAATATTATGGTTATGGCATATTGGTTTATTATAACTTTATTTAACTAGGCAAGTCAGTTAAGAACAAATTCTTATTTACAATGACGGCCTAGGAACAGTGGGTTAACTGCCTTGTTCAGGGGCAGAAAGAAAGATTTATACCTTGTCAGCTCGGGGATTCGATCTGGCGATGTAGCAACCTTACGGGTTACTGGCCCAACGCTCTAACCACTAGGTTACCTGCCGCCCCTTTACATCAGAAAGTCATATAATAACCATTTTAGAGTGTTACATGCAGTATCAAATCTGATCGATGTAAATGGGGTGTCGAATTTCAGTTATAGGCAGATTATAGCGCGATTTAAAAGACTGTTTCTCCTCAGCGCCTTCACCTAGAATATTTATAAAATCAACCTACAAGACCCCCTAGCGACCACAAACATTTTTCTCGGTTGTGGACAATGTGGACTCGATTTGAGAGGGGATACTGTCCGATAATAGTAACTGTAATGCAAATGCAAATGAGCGTTACGAGAGGGAGAAGTGTGTGTGTGTGTGTGTGTGTGTGTGTGTGTGTGTGTGGCGCGAGGGGAAACCTTTTTAGAGGTGGAGAAAGGGCTGAGAAAGACCACGCGGTCCCCTCGCGGCGTGACCTGTCGAGAGGGCATGAGTCGGTTTGGCTCAATAAAACACTGTGTATAATTATCAAAGACAATTCTTACTGACTCAAAGCCAGCAAAATAAACTGCTTGTTTTAGCACGTTTTAACTGCGTGTATTTATCCATGTGATTATACGATAGCAGTAAATTGTAATTGCGTTTTTAATTCCAACCTTTTAATTCTAACCTTTTTCATGGAATCTCATGAATTTAGTAGAAAATAGACTAGGGCCCAAAAATAAAAAAATAAAATGCATTTGAAGATTGCATTGGTTGTTCTTATTTAATCGTTATTAATGTAATAATACAAACATCGAATTCAGTTGATTGCGGTAGAGCTTTCTCAGTCTATGGATGAATTATTCAAAATGTAAACAGACGATAAACTTATTTTTTATAACTTGTCCTGTTGTTGAAATCAATCCCTTAACCTACATTTGAATATTTACAATACTGTATGATTCTATGAACAGATTTTTCACACCTTTCCACTTAAGTTGAATAGGGTTATCTTTAGAAATATAAATCAACTGTATTGTTGTTTTTCTAACATCCTGCACTGTTTTTAGTTTTGACATTTAGACCTATACGTTTTCATGATGCCAAAAAAACTGCAAGAAATCTGGTCCCCGCGTTTTATTGGCTACATTGTCTTTATTTTTAAACATAGCATTTATTTGTTCAATTGTTACGTCCTTCAACGGTTTTAGTTGACAGACAAATAACATACCCAAACCAACCATGTACAATAGCAGGCGGATGTTGGGGCCTTCATTTACATTCAAGCACCTTCGGTCTGAGGAAGGGGGTGGGGGAGAGGCTGCCCACCCTGCATCTATAAAGAAGGGTTGCAAAGTATGTGAAGAATCAAGGTTGTAGGCTAAAGCCCATGTAAGGTCACGGAAACAGCTGTATTTCTTTTTGCAGACAAACAGATTCACAAAACTTGACATTGACGGTTTGAAGACCTCCAATTCTACCACATTACACAAGTCTTTGGCTAAGGTTGTACAATGTAGGTTACTATAAACGTATTACGTATTAATAGCGTATTAATAACGCTACTTTAACGTTATAATTATAAATATTAGGCTATTATTTATTGTATGAAATTGCTGTTATTATATATATATATTTTATTATGAGTAAATGTGTTGATTTTGTTTTTACCAAAGTGTAAAACAATCTGACTTGTCAAGTCTGCTTGACGTGATTTACATGACATATAAAACAAAAATATAAAATTGTCCTTAAATCCACAACACACAAATTAGTATTTCAGCCAAACCGCAGGCAGAGCTGAGGACTGGAAAATATAACGACAATTCCTAGATGGTCCTATGTTGCGCTGAGAGCTGAGGACTGGAAAATATAACGACAATTCCTAGATGGTCCTATGTTGCGCTGAGAGCTGAGGACTGGAAAATATAACGACAATTCTTAAATGGTCCTATGTTGCGCTGAGAGCTGAGGACTGGAAAATATAACGACAATTCCTAGATGGTCCTATGTTGCGAGGTTCTGACAGCCATTCTGGAAGCTACACATTGTTGTACACATCTTATTTGTGCACAAATGTTTGATCCTTATATATCAATAAATCAATCAAATGTATTTCTAAAGCCATTTTTACATCAGCAGATGTCACAAAGTGCTGTACAGAAACCCAGCCCAGAACCCCAACACATACACAATCGAACAGGCGTTTTGTAAGGGCAATTTATGGAGGCATGCTAATTTACCACAGTTTTCTCATACATATTCATCACTTTTCATGATGTTGATAATAATAATAACAATAGTTATAATAATAGATTAAAACATATAAACGATTGTTTAACGATTAAAGAAAACGTTTCATTTAGAAACTACAACTGACCACCAAACTAGGCCAAGGACTGTCACGTGATTCAGGTGTCATGCCACTAAATTCAGGCCAAGTATTTTGCCCCCTAACGTTATCGAACCGTCCCTAATACTGGCATTCTACTGTTCTCTATCCATCCACACTCTTGACACCTCGTGTACTGTAAACCCATGCACTCACAGTTGTGTAATCTACTATTATGTAGATTACACGTCCGATTTGTTATGATCTAACAAATTGAAAGATTTAAATAGTGTATGTATGTATGTATTCTTTTTTTTAACAATACAATAATTAAAATATATACATTATATCTTACCTTCCCCATTCTAATTTATTTTGGATTTAGGGGTACCATAAAAACATGAGGATTCCTTTTTAAATGAGGTAATTATTCTGTAGGTCTACAACACACTAGACCGTTTGCTATATCATGCACATAACTTCTCAAACAATTGACTGATACTTTGATTATAAATGATGTTTGCCATGATCAAATACAACATTTTACAACACTATTATAAGGAGTAGGATCTACTTAAAGATAATGATTAAGCCAATAAAGAAATAACGCCCATATCCAAATGTCTCATCACTGTCAGTATAGGCATAGCAGGCCCCACAACATTTTACAGTAAACCCTTAGAATGACCTAATGATTTTACTCATTAATGATGTAAACCCCTCTCAAGTCACTGTTCATTTTAATGATATCGTTTGTCCTTCTTTGAATAGGCTAATTTTACTGATGCCACGAATCACTCTGAAGGCCTGTGTGCCTAGTCATGTCACTGCACTGTACAAATGGCCAAACACACTCGATATATCAATGACTCCAATCGATAGCTGCCATTTAAAACAAACCGATTTAATTAGATTTTCGACTAAGTGTAACACCTTATTGGTGGATCCATCGGGCCTACACAAACATACACCAACAAACATACAGTACACGAAGCTGTCATAATATTTTACACCACTGTATTGGCCCAACATCATCTAAAATCTGGGTTTTTAACGAATCAACCCCATTTTAATCTGTTGAAAAAAAGATGGATTATTCTTACCTGCATTGGGAATTTTTAAAAATAGTTATCATATTTTATTTCTTGATTTTTCTTGATTTTTCGTGATTTTTCGTGATTTTTCGTTGGGATAAAGCCAGGATGAATTGGAGTTTTCAGCAACAGATGTCCATGCACAATTCTTGGGGTTTTGTTTGATTTTGCTCAAGAATTGCGTTTGGACAATCAGTCGCTAACACTCTAGGATGGCATTCTCGGAAAAATAACACAAAGAAAACACCCAGGCATTAATTCGATTCAACACAAACGCACAGATTAGAAGCTAATATGCCTACAGGATGCACCTGCTTCAATTTCAAAATTATTTTCTAAATATATACATTCATTGTTGATTAGAAAACAGCCCTTCATTTCGAAAGACAATGAGATAGAGAAAAAGAAAAAGAAGTTGCACTTGTATATATCTTTTCATTCCTTGTGCTGCGTTGTATGGTATCATGGACTTTCCACGGTCCTTCCATTTTCAACCATTGGATAAGAAGCCACAGATGAGCCTAACTTATATATGTGTTTTTCCAAATATCCAAATATCTAATACTAACGGAAGAAGTGTCTCGTTTCGATTCAATATTAGTATAGAAAGAAATACATATTATGGCATAAAATGCCGGCTAAAAGATCAATGCACTTGCTGTTTCATTCATGACCAATTCTTTATATCGGTCTGAAAAGTAGGCTACACCATTCAATGTAATGTGGTGCCCTACACGGTTAGGCCTACTAGAGCTGTCGCTACTAATATGAATTTCGGTCTACCACAGTTCAAAGCAAGCCTCAAATACTTACAGGTTGCTTTTTCTTTCCTCAAACATCTGAAAGAGATTAAGATGCAAAGTAAACGCCACAGCATTTTATACGAAATATCACCTCTTCTCAATTAATCATATAATAAGTCATATAAAATAGTTTTAAATGAACCAGTCAGATAAAACAAGACTCCATTCTTTAAAGTCCAGGCTGTGTTCAGGCTGTGTCGATACAAGAAGAAAACGTTTTGGCCATCCCTGCTGCACCTGTTAAGGGCGCAAATCCACGTCGTCTCCACACCTCGTCGGAAAATAAAGCAGAATCTTCATGGTCATCTCAAAAACACAAGTGCTGCAAACAAACCAATTCCAATCGTTACGCTATAAAACGTTTTCATTAAAAAACAAACAAAAAAACGGTGATTTGGAGTTGTAGCCTAGTGTTCTGTCTGGCGCAAGAGAGAACCGGTGATGGAATCAAGAAAACCGCGCAGTCCCGTGCGGTCTCTTCTCTGTTCTCACGACATGCGCTGCCTGTATCCTTGTTTCAATAACTCTCGTCAAGACGGGAACGCGTGCGGAGGAAGAAAGATGCTCGGAGCAGGTTGCTGGTTGAAATGATCTCACGCTTCAGCTCGCAGTACCACCGCAGCAAATGACTTGCTGGGACAGTCGGTTCTATGGAATGGCACTGGCCATAGCCTCGCTCCAGCTCCTGGCTCTTTTCTTGGGCTGGCGTAACAATACGGTGTCACCGCGACGGACGGCGAGAGGGAGTGGGGATGCTCTTCGCTTGGTACTGAATTTGAATAGCATCACCACAGGGTGGATGATAAATGTCCATTGTGCTGTAGAACTAATGAATCTCCACTGTCTTCTATGGGCACACACACACAAGCCAGCAGCTGCGAGCGAGGGGACAAGTAAGCTCTTAAAGACACAACAGCCCCATTTTCTCCCCAAAAGTGATTACAATTCGTACACTGTTTATTCAGCGCCAAAACGCTCTGAAAACACTGTATGACGTTTGTTTGCTCTTTGGTAATCTTTTTTTGTGTGAGAACACCAGTGCAACGCAGTAACCAGGCACTTAGACATAAAGCAGTCCCTTGAAAGCATTTTGTGGCATTTGTATAGTGTATAAGGCCAGTATGAACAATTGCATGCAAATGTATGAAAGGACGTAAATTAGTACAATTATTATTGGCTTTCAAATGTCTGATGTATATTATGGTTATTGTGGACAAGTCAGAAGGGATGGAGGTTGAATAATTGCAAGAAAATATCACCAACCAAAGATTTTATAATGGAAGTCTGTTAAGAACAAATTCTTATTTTCAATGACGGGGCAGAACGACAGATTTTCACCATAACAGCTCGGGGATTCGATCTGGCAACCTTTCGGTTACAAGTCCAACACGCTAACCACTAGGCTACCTGCCGCCCCATGTTGATGGCAATACACCCTAGATTGATTATTCAGCTCACTCTAGCTTTTAAACGATTTAAGGTATAAACATGAAACCAACTTTCAAATGTGCAGATGGCCCCAATTTATATTGATTGAGATTTCTTTTTTATACTATTTAGACTTTTTGAACTATAACCATTTTAAATGTGAATAAAAGCTCCGTAGGCTTGAATGGGAAGTATTTTGACCGGCCACTGCTTTTACTAGCCTTTAAGCTATCAACACCAAACCAACGTTGAGATGTTCAGACTGACCCAATTTATATTGCTTTTCAAAGGATTTTTGATACTATTTATACTTTTTGAACTATAACCATTTAACATGTGTATAAATTAACATGTGTTTGAATGAGACGCATATAGGAATTAGAGGTAGGTTTTCAAAATGGTCCTACTCCTTGGCCAATTAGGCTACGTTCAGGGTACTTTAACTTCAAATTCTGTAACACCTTTATAAACTATTTAAAATGTGCATAAATTAGCATGGAATCATGGCTCCAATGCCAACCATAAGAACACGCTGTTGGACCTTTCAAATGATACTGCTTTTAAACCATCGCAGCTACAAATATTAAAACAACTTGAACATTTTGAAAACTCTTGAACTGTTCAAGCTAGAGACACCAAACCAACTTTCACAAGTTCAGGCTATCTTATACAATCAATCAATCAATCAATCAATCAATCAATCAATCAATCAATCAATCAATCAATCAATCAATCAATCAATCAATCAATATTTCATTTTATCTATACTTTTTCAACTATACCCATTTCAAATATGCATAAATGAACATAGGTTTGAATGAGAACCATAGGAATACAGTGGTACAGTAGCGATTCAGAATTGTCCTGCTCCAGCCTGGTCTCGTAGACTAGCTGTAATTTACTAAATGTAAATCCAAAATTTGTATGATATACTACATGACCAAAAGTATGTAGACACCTGCTCGTCGAACATCTCATTCCAAAATCAGGGGCATTAATATAGACTTTTGCTGCTATAACAGCCTCCACTCTTCTGCGAAGACTTTCCACTGGATTTTGTAATATTGCTGTGGGGACTTGCTTCCATTCAGCCACAAGAGCATAAGTGAGGTCAGGCACTGATGTTGGGCAATTAGGCCTGGCTCGCAGTCGGCGTTCCAACTCATCCCAAAGGTGTTCGATGGGGTTGAGGTCAGGGCTCTGTGCAGGCCAGTCAAGTTCTTCCACACCGATCTCGACAAACCATTTCTGTATGTACCTCGCTTTGTGCACAGGGGCATTGTCACGGTGAAACAGGAAAGGGCCTTTCCAAACTGTTGCCACAAAGTTGGAAGCACAGAATCGTCTAGAATGTCATTGTATGCTGTAGCATTAAGATTTCCCTTCACTGGATCTAAGGGGCCTAGGCCAAACCATGAAAAACAGCCCAAGACCATTATTCCTCCTCCACCAAATTTTACAGTTGGCACTATGCATTCAGGCAGGTTGTGTTCTCCTGGCATCCGCCAAACCCAGATTCGTCCGTCGGACTACCAGAGGGTGAAGAGTGATTCATCACTCCAGAGAACACGTTTCCGCTGCTCCAGTGTCCAATGGCGTTGAGCTTCACATTGCGCATGGTGATCTTAGGCTTGTGTGCCGCTGCTCGGCCATGGAAACCCATTTCATTAGTTCCAGACGAACAGTTTTTGTGAAGACGCTGCTTCCAGAGGAGGTTTTGAACTCTGTATTGAGTGTTGCAACCGAGGACCAGGGGCGAAAATCTGATATCAACTTTGGAGGGGACAATTACATGAAATTTTCTCAAGAGCAATTCCTGAGGGGGACACCAAAAGTAGTGCTGTAACACATAGCCTACATTGTAATATGGTAAATGTATATTGAGGAACCAAAGAAATAAGGTGTTTGCTGTACTCCTAACTACCGGTACCCAAAACTACACAACTAATCACAACAGCAATACCATTGCCTTTAACAAATCTTAGTTCAGTCACCAGTTTAAGTTGAGAGTGGGGGTATCCATGGCATTTTCCAATTATGTTCCTATTTTACAAGTCAAAAAATTGAGAACCTTTCATAATGTTGCCAAACAAAGACTCAACAAACTTACCTGAGACTCCCTGTCTCTGCCAGTCTGTCCCTGCATATCTGTCCCCAACTCTGCTGTCTGTGTGCCATCTGTTGCCTGCTCTGCCTAATGACATCATTGTGAAACATTTCCATTAGAATTTCATTTCTTTCTTATGAACATTTTATCAACTAGTCTTTGAGATATTAGGCTACTAGGGTTCTTACTATGCGTTTTGGTGTATTGAAAAATACTCAGATTTTATTTTTCTGCCATTTTTCTACCTGGCTGGCTGGCTGGCTACACACACAGTGTGTAGGTTATTTACAGTAGGAGATGGGCTTCAATCATCTTCAATCAATCTATTTGGGCTTCGATCTAAAAGGTAGCTAGCAAATGTGAAACGGATTAAAATGACAAGAGTTGACAGCTGTATGAGTTCACCATTTACACAACATATGCCGCAACCTTTTGTAATTTTAATAGTTTGTTTCATATTGGCTGGCTTCCAACAATAGCTGAATTTGCAAAGCTAGCGAGCACCAATTCAGTTTCAGTGGTGTTTGCTATAATCTTTGCTACCCGGGTTAAATAAAGGTGAAATAAAATAAATAAATAAAAGTTCCCTTGCGACAATTTAGCTTTTGCAACGAGACCATTAAATATATTTAAGACAATGGTAGAAGAGAGTGTAGTTCTGTTCAGTTTGGATTTCAGTTTATCGCTAACCTTATCACAGGGACTTTGAAGCACTAACTTACATCATCTGCATGCTGATCTTGGAATAAATTTACGATAGCAAAGATTCCATCTTTGACGACGCCACATAAATGGAATAGGTACTAGCTAGCTTAATAGTTAATATTTGCGCGCTAGCTCTGCATATTCAGCTAGTGTGCGTGCGCGATTGACTGGATTAACCTCACGTCAGTTACGTGCATTGAGTGCCTTTCAGACAGTAGATACGACCTCTCTGTTACCTAGCAAGCTAAGGAACTGGCAGTGGATCAAACCATTGTGAGGCAAAGGGTGGGGGGGTCGCAATCTTTTGAAACTTAAAAACGCGCTATTAAGTGTCTATAATCAGCACAATTGCTTTCATTGCGTATTATTAATATTATTTAAATTACATAGTTATGTTTCAGTGATATATTGGGGGGGACAAATCATATTTTTCCCAGGATGGGGGGGTCGTGTCCCCCACGTCCCTCCCGGGATTTCCGCCCCTGCCGAGGACAGACAATTTTTACACCCTACGCGTTTCAGCACTTGGAAGTCCCGTTCTGTGAGCTTCGTGGCTGACCTGTTGTTGCTCCTAGAAGTCTTCACTTCACAACAGCACTTACAGTTGAATGGGGCAGGTCTAGCAGGGCAGAAATTTGACAAACTGACTTGTTGGAAAGGTGACATCCTATGACGGTGCCACGTTGAAAGTCACTGAGCTCTTCAGTACAGGCCATTCTACAGCCAATGTTTGTCTATGGAGATTGCATGGCTACATGCTCGATTTTATACACCTGTCAGCAACGGGAGTGGCTGAAATAGCCGAATCCACTAGTTTGAAGGGTTGTCCACATACAGTGCATTCGAAAAGTATTCAGACCTCTTCACTTTTTCCACATTTTGTTACATTACAGCCTCATCAATCTGCACACAATACCCCATAATGACAAAAGAGAAAACAGGTTTTTAGAAATGTTTACAAATGTATTAAAAATTAACAATATTTAAGTATTCAGACCCTTTGCTATGAGACTCGACATTGAGCTGAGGTGCATCCTGTTTCCATTGATCATCCTTGAGATGTTTCTACAACTTGATTGGAGTCCACCTGTGGTAAATTCAATTGATTGGACATGATTTGGAAAGGATAACACCTGTCTATATAAGGTCCCAAAGTTAACAGTGCATGTCAGAGCAAAAACCAACCCATGAGGTTGAAGGAATTGTCCGTAGGGTATGTTTTTCAGCATCAGGGGCTGGGAGACTAGTTAGGATCGAGGGAAAGATGAACAGAGCAAAGTACAGAGAGATCCTTGATGAAAACCAGCTCCAGAGCGCTCAGGAACTCAGACTGGGGGTGAAAGTTCAGCTTCCAACAGGACAATGACCCTATGTACACATGAAAGACAAAGCAGGATTGGCATATGGGACAAGTCTCCGAATGTCCTTGAGTGGCCCATCCAGAGCCCGGACTTGAACCCAATTGAACATCTCTGGAGAGAACTGAAAATACCTGTGTAGCGACACTCCCCATTCAACCTGACAGATCTTGAGAGGATCTACAGAGACGAATGGGAGAAACTCCCCAAATACAGGTGTGCCAAGTTTGTACCGTCATACCCAAGAAGACTCGGATCTGTATTCGCTACCAAAGGTGCTTCAACAAAGTACTGAGTAAAGGGTCTCAATACTTATGTAAATGTGATATTTCAGTTATATACATTTCTAAAAACCTGTATTTGCTTTGTCATTATGGGGTATTGTGTGTAGATCATCCATTATGGGGTATTGTGTGTTGATCATCCATTATGGGGTATTGTGTGTTGATCATCCATTATGGGGTATTGTGTGTTGATCAACCATTATGGGGTATTGTGTGTTGATCATCCATTATGGGGTATTGTGTGTTGATCATCCATTATGGGGTATTGTGTGTTGATCATCCATTATGGGGTATTGTGTGTTGATCATCCATTATGGGGTATTGTGTGTTGATCATCCATTATGGGGTATTGTGTGTTGATCATCCATTATGGGGTATTGTGTGTTGATCATCCATTATGGGGTATTGTGTGTTGATCATCCATTATGGGGTATTGTGTGTAGATCATCCATTATGGGGTATTGTGTGTTGTTCATCCATTATGGGGTATTGTGTGTTGTTCATCCATTATGGGGTATTGTGTGTTGATCATCCATTATGGGGTATTGTGTGTAGATTGAAAGTAGGGTGGTTGGTAGGGGTGGATGGATGGGTGTATAACACGGCTGAGAGAATGTCAAGAGTGTGCAAAGCTACTTTGAAGAATCTAAACACTTTTTTGGTTACTACATGATTCCATATATGTAATTTCATAGTTTTGATGTCTTCACTATTATTCTACAGTTTAGAAAATAGTAAAAAATAAAGAAAAACCGTGGAATGAGCAGGTGTGCCCAAACTTTTGACTGGTAATGTACGTACGGCACAATACGGAATGCTCTGAGACCAGGTTGGTTCCTTGGCCAATTATGTTCAGGCTATCCTATCAAACATAAATACTTTAAAACAAGCTAGCAAGAACATATTTTCTTAGGGAAATATACTTTTTTAATGAATAATAGATCACTAATTATCACATTCTGATTGCATTGTGAATGGGTAAGGCTTATATATTTAGTTTAACTATTTTTTTATGAGTTGATGAGTTGAGTTAAATACATTTAAATAAAGTTAAATAAATTCACCGTACTCCCTTCACCGTACACAACTCACAGTTAACCCTGATAGGAAGGCCTACCATCTGTCCTCCCTTCACCGTACACAACTTACAGTTAACCCTGATAGGAAGGCCTATCATCTGTCCTCCCTTCACCGTACACAACTCACAGTTAACCCTGATAGGAAGGCCTACCATCTGTCCTCCCTTCACCGTACACAACTCACAGTTAACCCTGATAGGAAGGCCTATCATCTGTCCTCCCTTCACCGTACACAACTCACAGTTAACCCTGATAGGAAGGCCTACCATCTGTCCTCCCTTCACCGTACACAACTCACAGTTAACCCTGATAGGAAGGCCTACCATCTGTCCTCCCTTCACCGTACACAACTCACAGTTAACCCTGATAGGAAGGCCTACCATCTGTCCTCCCTTCACCGTACACAACTCACAGTTAACCCTGATAGGAAGGCCTATCATCTGTCCTCCCTTCACCGTACACAACTCACAGTTAACCCTGATAGGAAGGCCTACCATCTGTCCTCCCTTCACCGTACACAACTCACAGTTAACCCTGATAGGAAGGCCTACCATCTGTCCTCCCTTCACCGTACACAACTCACAGTTAACCCTGATAGGAAGGCCTACCATCTGTCCTCCCTTCACCGTACACAACTCACAGTTAACCCTGATAGGAAGGCCTACCATCTGTCCTCCCTTCACCGTACACAACTCACAGTTAACCCTGATAGGAAGGCCTATCATCTGTCCTCCCTTCACCGTACACAACTCACAGTTAACCCTGATAGGAAGGCCTATCATCTGTCCTCCCTTCACCGTACACAACTCACAGTTAACCCTGATAGGAAGGCCTACCATCTGTCCTCCCTTCACCGTACACAACTCACAGTTAACCCTGATAGGAAGGCCTACCATCTGTCCTCCCTTCACCGTACACAACTCACAGTTAACCCTGATAGGAAGGCCTACCATCTGTCCTCCCTTCACCGTACACAACTCACAGTTAACCCTGATAGGAAGGCCTACCATCTGTCCTCCCTTCACCGTACACAACTCACAGTTAACCCTGATAGGAAGGCCTACCATCTGTCCTCCCTTCACCGTACACAACTCACAGTTAACCCTGATAGGAAGGCCTATCATCTGTCCTCCCTTCACCGTACACAACTCACAGTTAACCCTGATAGGAAGGCCTACCATCTGTCCTCCCTTCACCGTACACAACTCACAGTTAACCCTGATAGGAAGGCCTACCATCTGTCCTCCCTTCACCGTACACAGATGGTGCATGTGACATCTATAGTCCAATCGCCACATTAGCCAGGGACACGTTCAGTAGACGGAACGTTTTGTAACATTCAGATATAAATATGCTTTGTAAAACAAACATGTCTTTCTGACATGTAGAATAAGGAATCACGTCGTCACTTTTCATTATATTTCTATCTGCCATGTTCCAAAACCTTGTGTCCTGCTGAACGTGGCCTTGTTGGATGTGCAGCATGTATGCTCTAACCTGCTAGTGAAGGAACCTGAGCTAGCACGTAGCCTCCAATGACTGTAAACAAAATGGACAAAGTAGACAGCCCATGGTCCTAAACCCTCAGCCCTTGAATTATGTTTTACATTGTCACATCCGAGCGTACTTTAAATGTCCCTTGCCCAAGCGAGGGAGAGTGATGATCGGAGAGGCAACGTCCTTGTTAGAAATTAAAAACAACCAACCTAAAGCTATGAATGTACCTAGCAAGCTAACATAGCTAGCTAGCACTCCAGTCAGCTAGCTAGCTACAGTTACCCATTGCTGGCTGGCTAGTTTTATATTTTGGTCATTTATTCCAATACATTTCACAATTCTTAAAAATATGTTTATGATGCTAGCTACGTTTTAAAGGGTCCTCACTACGAGACTAAGCCAATTTGCCGACGCTAAACTCAATGTCATCTATATATTTTTTTGTAGCTAACTATCTTCATAATTTTGTCTGACATCCCCAAAATACAGCTGTGTTGATTAAATTTGACACTTTGCGGCCACCGGAGTTTGACACACGTGACTACAGTTTGCATTGAATTGTGGGTCATATCAACCCCTCAAGTGATCAAAGTTCTTCACTCGCTCCCTCAAGCTAAATCAAGGGCCAAGGGGGCAACGTTAGTGAATTTGACCTCCACTTAAGATGGCAATCAAACTGCATCTGGTTTCGACGGGGATTCCCCCGAGGGAAAGTGGCTTGCGCCAGGGCTGAAGGGGTAAAAATAACATGCGCAGTTTGAGCTACTCCAGGAAGTGACGTTGCAGGCTTGCTCAGTGCTGCCCCCTCTCATTGATTAACTAAATTTGAAAGGCCGACCGGGGTACTGCAGGCTGCTGTTAGCTAATGAATTATCCTTATAACTTCTTCTGTATGTGATTTTTTACATCATTGGTTCAAGGGGGGGGGGTCCTGATTTCCTTACTGTCACGCCCTGACCTGAGAGAGACGTTTTTCTCTGTTTAGTTAGGTCAGGGTGTGATATGGGGTGGACATTCTATGTATTTTATTTCTATGTTTTGGCCAGGTATGGTTTCCAATCAGAGGCAGCTGTCTATCGTTGTCTCTGATTGGGAACCATACTTAGGCAGCCTTTTTCTACCTGTGTTTTGTGGGTAATTGTTTTCTGTTTTGTATTCGTTACCTGACGGAACAGTTGGCTTTTGGTTTTGTTTCTTTGTTCTAGTGTTTCATTGTTTAATACATTTATAATGAACACTTAGCACGCTGC
Source organism: Salmo salar (assembly GCF_905237065.1). NCBI lineage: Eukaryota > Metazoa > Chordata > Actinopteri > Salmoniformes > Salmonidae > Salmo > Salmo salar. The sequence goes on from NC_059454.1 coordinate 101,579,939, forward strand.
GCTTTGGTCCCCTCTCTACGACAGCCGTAACACTGACTTCCGTTGCTTCAATGAAAAGGGGCAGTCGTTCTTCCCTCGTAGTCTCTCTCGTCTAGCAGATAAACTAGCGGGCATGGGTGGTCCTCCTTCTTAACGGGGCAATCTACATTTGCTACATCCATTTCCAGACTTCTATATTAATAATATGTACCCATTGATTCTTGAAGAACATAACTTCTAAATGCCTCATGAGCTTAGTTTAACTGTTGTACGCCATCAGAACCCAAAATATAAGCTAGTTTCAAATCAAATCAAAGTTTATTTGTCACGTGCGCCGAATACAACAGGTGTAGACCTTACTGTGAATGCTTACTTACAGGCTCTAACCAATTGTGCAAAAAAGGTATTAGGTGAACAATAGGTAAGTAAAGAAATAAAAAAAAACGGTAAAAAGACAGACAGACAGTAGCGAGGCTATAAAAGTAGCGAGGCTACATACAGACACCGGTTAGTCAGGCTGATTGAGGTAGTATGTACATGTAGATATGGTTAAAGTGACTATGCATATATGATGAACAGAGAGTAGCAGTAGTGTAAAAGAGGGGTTGGCGGGTGGTGGGTGGCGGGTGGCGGGACACAATGCAGATAGCCCGGTTAGCCAATGTGCGGGAGCACTGGTTGGTCGACCCAATTGAGGTAGTATGTACATTAATTAATAGTTAAAGTGACTATGCATATATGATAAACAGAGAGTAGTAGTAGCGTAAAAAGAGGGGTTGGGGTGCACAAAATGCAAATAGTCTAGGTAGCCATTTGATTACCTGTTCAGGAGTCTTATGGCTTGGGGTTAAAAACTGTTGAGAAGCCTTTTGTCCTAGACTTGGCACTGCGGTACCGCTTGCCATGCGGTAGTAGAGAGAACAGTCTATGGCTGGGGTCTTGGACAATTTTTAGGGCCTTCCTCTGACACCGCCTGGTGTAGAGGTCCTGGATGGCAGACAGCTTAACCCCAGTGATGTACTGGGCCGTACGCATTACCCTCTGTAGTGCCTTGTGGTCGGATGCTGAGCAGTTGCCGTACCAGGCAGTGATGCAACCAGTCAGGATGCTCTCGATGTTGCAGCTGTAGAACCTTTTGAGGATCTCAGGACCCATGTCAAATCTTTTTAGTTTCCTGAGGGGGAGAAGGCCTTGTCGTGCCCTTTTCACGACTGTCTTGGTGTGTTTGGACCATGTTAGTTTGTTGGTGATGTGGACACCAAGGAACTTAAAGCTCTCAACCTGCTCCACTACAGCCCCGTCGATGAGAATGCGGGCATGCTCGGTCCTCCTTTTCCTGTAGTCCACAATCATCTCCTTGGTCTTGGTTATGTTGAGGGATAGGTTGTTATTCTGGCACCACCCGGCCATGTCTCTGACCTCCTCCCTATAGGCTGTCTCGTCGTTGTCGGTGATCAGGCCTACCACTGTTGTGCCGTCTGCAAACGTAATGATGGTGTTGGAGTCGTGCCTGGCCATGCAGTCGTTGGTGAACAGGGAGTACAGGAGGGGACTGAGCACGCACGCCTGGGGAGCTCCTGTGTTGAGGATCAGCGTGGCAGATGTGTTGTTACCTACCCTCACCACCTGGGGGCAGCCCATCAGGAAGTCCGGGATCCAGTTGCAAAGGGAGGTGTTTAATCCCAGGGTCCTTAGCTTAGTGATGAGCTTTGAGGGCACTATGGTGTTGAACGCTGAACTGTAGTCAATGAATAGCATTCTCACATAAGTGTTCCTTTTGTCCAGGTGGGAAAGGGCAGTGTGGAGTGCAATAGAGATAGCATCATCTGTGGATCTGTTTGGGCGGTATGCAAATTGGAATGGGTCTAGGGTTTCTCGGATAATGGTGTTGATGTGAGCCATTACCAACCTTTCAAAGCACTTCATGCCTACGGACATGAGTGCTACGGGTCTGTAGTCATTTAGGCAGGTTGCCTTTGTGTCCTTGGGCACAGGGACTATGGTGGTCTGCTTGAAACATGTTGGTATTACAGACTCAATCAGGGACATGTTGAAAATGTCAGTGAAGACACTTGCCAGTTGGTCAGCACATGCCCAGAGTACATGTCCTGGTAATCCGTCTGGCCCTGCAGCCTTGTGTATGTTGACCTGTTTAAAGGTCTTACTCACGTCAGCTACGGAGAGCGTGATCACACAGTCGTCCGGAACAGCTGATGCTCTCATGCATGCCTCAGTGTTGCTTGCCTCGAAGCGAGCATAGAAGTGTTTTAGCTCGTCTGGTAGGCTCGTGTCACTGGGCAGCTCGCGGCTGTGCTTCCCTTTGTCGTCTGTAATAGTTTGCAAGCCCTGCCACATAAGACGAGCGTCGGAGCCGGTGTAGTATGATTCAATCTTAGCCCTGTATTGACGCTTTGCCTGTTTGATGGTTCGTCGCAGGGCATAGCAGGATTTCGTGTAAGCTTCCGGGTTAGAGTCCCGCACCTTGAAATCGGCAGCTCTACCCTTTAGCTCAGTGCGAATGTTTCCTGTAATCCATGGCTTCTGGTTGGAGTATGTACGTACAGTCACTGTGGGGACGACGTCCTCGATGCACTTATTGATAAAGCCAGTGGTTGATGTGGTGTACTCCTCAATGTCATTGGAAGAATCCCGGAACATGTTCCAGTCTGTGATAGCAAAACAGTCCTGTAGTTTCGCATCTGCTTCATCTGACCACTTTTTTATAGACCGAGTCACTGGTGCTTCCTGCTTTAATTTTTGCTTGTAAGCAGGAATCAGGAGGATAGAGTTGTGGTCGGATTTACCAAATGGAGGGTGAGGGAAAGCTTTGTACGTGTCTCTGTGTGTGGAGTACAGGTGATCTAGAACTTTTTTCCCTCTGGTTGCACATTTAACATGTTGATAGAAATTTGGTAGAACTGATTTAAGTTTCCCTGCATTAAAGTCTCCGGTCACTAGGAGCGCCGCCTCTGGGTGAGTGGTTTCCTGTTTGCTTATTTCCTTATACAGCTGACTGAGTGCGGTCTTAGTGCCAGCATCTGTCTGTAGTGGTAAATAAACAGCCACAAAAAGTATAGCTGAAAACTCTCTAGGCAAGTAGTGTGGCCTGCAATTTATCACAATATACTCTACTTCAGGCGAGCAAATTCTAGAGACTTCCTTAGATTTCGTGCACCAACTGTTATTTACAAATATGCACAGACCGCCCCCCGTCTTACCAGAGTGTGCTGTTCTATCTTGCCGGTGCAGCATATATCTCGCTAGCTGAATATCCATGTCATCATTCAGCCACGATTCTGTGAAACATAGGATTTTACCGTTTTTGATGTCCCGTCGGTTGGATATTCGTGATCGTACATCGTTTAATTTATTGTACAATGATTGCACGTTGGCGAGTAGTATTGACGGTAACGGCAGCTTTCCCACTCGCCTTCTCCGGGGTCCTGACCAGGCATCCGGCTCTTTGTCCTCTGTACCTGCGTCGCTTCCTCTCGCAAATAACGGGGATGTCGTCCCTGTGGGGTGTTTGGTGAATGTCTTGTGCGTCCTCCTTGTTGTAGAAAAAATCTTTGTCTAATCCGAGGTGAGTGATCGCTGTCCTGATATCCAGAAGCTCTTTTTTGTCGTAAGATATGTTTGCAGAAACATTATGTACAAAATAAGTTACAAATAACGCGAAAAAAACCACATAGTAGCACAATTGGTTGGGCGCCCGTAAAACTGCTGCCATTTCTTCTGCCGCCAAAATGTAAATGTAAGAAAACACTATACAGCCTCAAAACATGGTTAACACTATCATTTGTATATCATGGATGTTCAGTCCTTGAATCCATGGCTCTGTCTATGAATTTGAGACTGTTTACATTTCTCCAGCCCCAGGCACGGCGCCAGGATTGTTTCTCTCCCGGTGATAATCAATCAATCAATCAATCAATCAATCAATCAATCAATCAATCAATCAATCAATCAAATGTATTTAGAAAGCCCTTCTTACATCAGCTGATGTCACAAAGTGCTGAACAGAAACCCAGCCTAAAACCCCAAACAGCAAGCAATGTAAGTGTAGAAGCACAGTGGCTAGTAAAAACTCCCTAGAAAGGCCAGAACCTAGGAAGAAACCTAGAGAGGAACCAGGCTATGAGTGGTGGCCAGTCCTCTTCTGGCTGTGCCGGGTGGAGATTATAACAGAACATGGCCAAGATGTTCAAATGTTCATAAATGACCAGCATGGTCAAATAATAATAATCACAGTGGTAGTTGAGGGTGCAACAGGTCAACACTTCAGGAGCAAATGTCAGTTGGCTTTTCATAGCCAATCATTAAGAGTATCTCTACCACTCCTGCTGTCTCTAGAGAGTTGAAAACAGCAGGTCTGTGACAGGTAGCACGTCCGGTGAACAGGTCAGGGTTCCATAGTCAAGGCAGAACAGTTGAAACTGGAGCAGCAGCACAACTAGGTGGACTGGGGGGGAGCTTGACCAATACGTGGGGATGCTAAAAAAACAGTGGATTTTCATGATTATTTACAAGTGCATATATTCCATATGCACAATCAGACAACTGTGCATTGGTAATAATGTTTCGGATGGGGTATGGATGTGCTTGGTTGACAGCCATGTCTTTTTCTATGTCTCCTCTCTGTGAAAGTCCCTGGTATTCAGGTTAACGCAATGACTCCACAACTGCTCTCATACACTCTGTTCTCTCTGACTGTTTTTGAATGTCCATCACTTAGAGCATTGCATATTGTTGAGCCAGACTCTTTCTGAATAGTCCACTCATTCCACGCTGCCATTGCATATTTATGCTCCATATAAGCATTGTGTGTCTTGAACAAACTTGTCGCCTTCTTCCAGTTCTGGTAGCCATTGTGGGTAAATGCCGCCTTCTCTCCACCATGGTTTCCTGGACATTGAAAGTGGTGACATGCAAAGCAGAAAGCACGGTCCTTTGAAATAGAATATTCCAGCCATTTGTAATCCTCATACCATCTACGATTGAAGTAGCAATCCTGCTGTCCAACTTTTGTGGCTGGATAACTCCGAAGAAGAGGGCGCCTTGGTTCTTCAACAGGTGACTGGCTAACAGTGCAGCTAACGGGTGGAGCAGCTAACAGCAACGAACTGTTCTGGTGCTCCCTCACCTCATAGCTCACGAGTTTCTCTCTCCGACTCATCTTTCTTATCTCCCTCTTCTTCTTTGGCCCCCTCGGAGACAAGGTCTGGATTTTCATTTTCTACCCGCACTCTTCTCTTGATCAGAAAACGATCCATCGCAACGGGGCGAGATGGGCGACTAGCTAGCTAGAAGTTATCTCACATAACGTAGCCTAACGTGCGCAAGCACACACACCAGACCCCCCCCCCCCCCCACACACACACACACACACGTCATAGGGTACATGCGCGGCACGAGCACACAGCCAGGGATCGGATTGGGAACCGAATGGCTGGTTATTAACTTTTACATATTTCTTTATTTAAAAATGTAAAAAATACTAAAATACTTGAGGGGGCTTAACTGGGGCTACGCAGACTTGTGACGTGGCTATAGGCCTCCGTAGCCCCGGTGTAGCGCCGCGCCTGTCCATCCCCATCCCTCAGCTTTTTACCGTAACAAGGGCCGGGACAATCCTTTGTTATTGTTTAAAATACTGATTGCTGCTTTAAAGTAAAAACCTTTTCCTATTTTATCTGTCTCAAGGAGAGGAGTTAAGCATTCCTGATCAGCTCGGCTGGGTCTCCACACACACACACACACACACACACACACACACACACACACACACACACACACACACACACACACACACACACACACACACACACACACACACACACACACACACACACACACACACACACACACACACACACACACACACATATTCTCTATCTCTCTCCTCAAACACTCCCACTGCTCCATTCATTGCTCATTTGGATCTTGGAGAGCAATCCCTCTCCACCACCTTTTCATGTTCTGACTAGAGGGAAGGAATCCTGAGAGGAAGTGGAGTCTCCTCATGCGTAGCCTGGTCCCAGATCTGTGTGCTGTCTTCAGTTAGCAAGACAACACAAACAGATCTGGGACCAGGCTACCTCAGGCTTTGTTTATCATAACCATCTATCGATCCTGTTTTAGAGACTAGTTTGTAAATAAATGTGATATTTCCCACAATTCTCTTTTTTTACTGAGAGGATGATTTGGTGGGTGTACTGGTTAACTTTTAATATCCCCAAAAATATTAAATAAAGTAGGCCGATATGTGGGAGGACAGCTTCTGTCTGCTATGAGGAGGTTTAATACAGAATAAATGTGTTATCTAGGTAATCCTGTTTTAAACATCAGTGTTTCCAGGATTAATTTCCCCCTCTCATTGTTAAGGCCTCAGCATGCCTCAGTTCGACTGGCACCGAGCCAAACGAACGGAACGAGTGTGCTTGCATACTCCCTTAAAAGACCTTCGCTTGAAAAACAAAACAAAAAAAGTGGCAATAGTACTGTTTGTCTAGTTTGAGACGCCGTAGCCCAAAAAACGGTAATTCATTTGGACGTTTTTGCAGAGTCGCGCATGTTTGGTACACTATTGAATGAAAATGATTTGTCTCTCATTGAATGACAACAAACACTTCATTCTCGAATCCCTACTGTTGACCAATCACCGACGAAGGGATGTAGACTTCAGCTTCAAACTTCGGCTTATCTCGAGAATTTTCTTTGTGTGCAGGAACAGCCGAAAAAGTAGACTAAAACGTAGACTACGGGCAATCCATTTTATGGTTGTGAATTTCCTTTAGATAATAAAAACAAATACCTTAAAGGGCTAGTTTCCTGGACATAGATTAAGCCGAGTCTTGAACTAAAAAGCACTGTAAGGAGGGTCTCCATTGACCATGGAGTTTGTCTGGGAAACCTGCCTAAAAAGGCACTAGAGCCAGATCAAGAATGTGAGTTGTTGAAGCCAGCCAGCCAACCAACCAGCCTGCCAGCCAGCCAGCCAGCCAGGACAGCACAGCAGAAGCAGTTAGCTTTTATGTTAGTTGGTGGTTGTACACAGAAACAGTGGGGGGGGGGTCCATCCTTTCCTCAGTGCCATTGTGCTCTTCTCCATTCTGTCTCCATTCACAAATAAATGTTTAACTCACTGGCTAAAAGGAGCAGTGGGGGGGAGGAGCCTGAAGCCACAGGGTGTGGTCAATGAACCCGTCCCTGAAGTAGTTAGAGAAGGAGGAAGTTAACAATCGAGGAGAGGAATCAGAAGAATCCACCAATAAGCCTCCTTAGATGAAAGCATCGCTACCCTGCTGCTAGGGCAATGAGCAGCTAGTGCTATGTAAATAGGGGAGACAGCAGTTTGAAACTGCTCTGCTATGTTACTGAGCTGGTAGTAGCTAGTAGTGGCACCCTTCTCAGCCACTATTGCTAGTGCTATGTGTTGCTATAGAGCTATGGCCATGGGGGAGAAGGACAGCAGTGCTGTGTTGGTGGAATCCTTATCAGCCCTGTTAGACATGGCTGAACAGAAAAACAGAGTCCTAAACATGTTGTGTATGCTTGTATGTGTGAGCGTCTCGTACATATTTGAAATGTCAGTGTCTTCGGACAAAGCGTTAGATTTTGACTGCAAGACTGTCTTTGGTTTTGCTCTGTGGTCTCTAGAAGGATCTGAAAGACACCAATAGTTGTGAATTATAAGAATGTTTTGGGGACCCTTCCTGCACTCCAATTGGTCCGCCCCTAACCATGCCACTGCCTAAATGTCTCTGGCAATTCTTTGACGTGACTGCATAGTTGCCTGGCAACAGGGAGAGAGACAGACAGAAGCAGCAGTGGATGTGGTTAAAGAGCCTGTAGGAAGGAACGAGGCAGTCTCTATAAGACTATAACCACCACCCACTATAACCACCTCCCACCATAACCACCTCCCATTATAACCACCTCCTATTATAACCACCTCCCATTATAACCACCTCCCACCATAACCACCTCCCATTATAACCACCTCCCATTATAACCACCTCCCACTATAACCACCTCCCACCATAACCACCTCCCATTATAACCACCTCCCATTATAACCACCTCCTATTATAACCACCACCCACTATAACCACCTCCCACTATAACCACCTCCCACTATAACCATCTCCCACCATAACCACCTCCCATTATAACCACCTCCCATTATAACCACCTCCCATTATAACCACCTCCCACTATAACCACCTCCCACCATAACCACCTCCCATTATAACCACCTCCTATTATAACCACCTCCCATTATAACCACCTCCCACTATAACCACCTCCCACCATAACCACCTCCCATTATAACCACCTCCTATTATAACCACCTCCCACTATAACCACCTCCCACCATAACCACCTCCCATTATAACCACCTCCCATTATAACCACCTCCCATTATAACCACCTCCCACTATAACCACCTCCCACCATAACCACCTCCCATTATAACCACCTCCTATTATAACCACCTCCCATTATAACCACCTCCCACTATAACCACCTCCTATTATAACCACCTCCCATTATAACCACCTCCCACTATAACCACCTCCCATTATAACCACCTCCCATTATAACCACCTCCCATTATAACCACCTCCCACTATAACCACCTCCCATTATAACCACCTCCCATTATAACCTCTCCCATTATAACCACCTCCTATTATAACTACCTCCCATTATAACCACTCCCACTATAACCATCTCCCACTATAACCACCTCCCATTATAACCACCTCCTATTATAACCACCTCGCATTATAACCATCTCCCATTATAACCACCTCCTATTATAACCACCTCCCATTATAACCACCTCCCACTATAACCACCTCCCACTATAACCACCTCCTATTATAACCACCTCCCATTATAACCACCTCCCACTATAACCACCTCCTATTATAACCACCTCCCATTATAACCACCTCCTATTATAACCACCTCCCACTATAACCACCTCCCACTATAACCACCTCCTATTATAACCACCTCCCACTATAACCATCTCCTATTATAACCACCTCCCACTATAACCACCTCCTATTATAACCACCTCCCATTATAACCTACTCCTATTATAACCACCTCCTATTATAACCACCTCCCACTATAACCACCTCCTATTATAACCACCTCCCATTATAACCACCTCCCATTATAACCAACTCCTATTATAACCACCTCCCACTATAACCACCTGCTATTATAACCACCTCCCATTATAACCACCTCCTATTATAACCACCTCCCATTATAACCACCTCCTATTATAACCATCTCCAGCTGTAATCAATCAGGGATTCCCCTGCTCTGTCCCTCAACCTTAACCTCAACCTCACCATCAACCAGAACAGCCATCTTAACCTCTCACCCACATCCAACCAGGACTTCCTTTTTCAACATTCTAATTCACCCAAATCCAGATGGGTGTTTCTGGGTGTCTTTGTTGTAATTGTCTTGATTGTTTAAAAAAAATGTGTGTTTGTTTCTATTTGTTAATTATGGCTGCTGTACAGTATGACAAATGTATCCCCCTTGCGAGTTCATAAAACCTCTTTTATCTTTCTGTGATACTCATAACCAGCCGTGTGTTGTGGGTTGTGTATGATAATCAAACCCCTCGAGAGGAAGGTTGCAGCGTCCTTATAAAATCTCAACTTTATTAACTGTAAAGTTTATAAGGACACAGCAACCTTCCTCATGAGGGGTTTGACCAGTGAAGTCTGAAGAAAAGCAATGAACAATGGAACTGCCTTTGTTTAGTGCAGGTGTTAATGTGTTTTTAGGTGCTTGGTAGGACCAATCAAAACCTGCTAAATCCTCAAATGTCTGAAGTACCACTACTTACATCTTGCAATACACACGCGTGGGCTGCTTGGTAGTATAAAATCCAATTCTGAATCTGTATAAAACAGTCATTTTATTACTTTTCCTTGTGTAGCCTATGCAAAGCCATTCAATAGATATGTGACTTTGCAAGCGCAGTGCGAGAGCTTCCTTTCTAGGTAAAACATAGTATACTACAATAGATTTACATAATTCTTACAGAGCGAAAACATCCTCAAGCTGACCAAGAAGTGCCATGGCTCGGACTCTGGGCTTGCTTGAGTCATTTTTCACTAAAGCAATTCTGTTTAAGTGCTTTAGTCAAACAGCAGTATTGGCCACTTGGGATAAAACCTTCAAGCTTTTGCTCACCAGTCAATTTATCTATACTGCCACCCAAACATTCCTTCCCACTGCCGATTCCTCCCTCCTGAGCAACCTGGTCTCAGAGCATTTCGTATTAAAATGGTCAGATGAAGCAGATGCTAAACTACGGGAACTGTTTTACTAGCACAGACTGAAATATGTTCTGGAATTCTTCCAATGGCATTGAGGAGTACACCACATCCGTCACTGGCTTCATCTATAAGTGCATTGATGACGTCATCCCCACAGTGACTGTATGTACATACCCCAACCAGAAGCCATGGATTACATGCAACATCCACACTGAGCTTAATGTTAGAGCTGCCCCTTTCAAGGAGCGGGACTCTAACCCGGAAGCGTATAAGAAATCCCGCTATGCCCTCCGACGAACCATCAAACAGGCAAAGCGTCAATACAGGACTAAGATCGAATCGTACTACACCGGCTCCGAACCCTCGTCGGATGTGTCAGGGCTTGCAAACTATGACAGACCACAAAGGGAAGCACATCCTAGTGACACAAGCCTACCAGACGAGCTAAATAACTTATATGCTCGCTTCGAGGCAAGTAACACTGAAACATGCATGAGAGCATCAGCTGCTCCGGATGACTGTGTGGTCACGCTCTCCGCAGCCGATCTGAGAAAGACCTTTAAACAGGTCAACATTCAGAAGGCCGCAGGGCCAGACGGACGTGTACTCTGAGCATGATCTGACAAACTGGCAAGTGTCTTCACTGACATTTTCAACATCTCCATGTCTGAGTCTGTAAAATCAACATGTTTCAAGCAGACCACCATAGTCCCTGTGCCCATGAACACTAAAGTAACCTGCCTAAATGACTACCGACCCATAGCACTCACATCTGTAGCCATGAAGTGCTTTGTAAGGCTGGTCATGACTCACATCAACACCATTATCCCAAAAACCCTAGACCCACTCCAATTTGCATACCGCCCCAACAGATCCACAGATGATGCAATCTCTATTGCACTCCACACTGCCCTTTCACACCTGGACAAAAGGAACACCTATGTGAGAATGATATTTATTGACTACAGCTCAGCGTTCAACACCATAGTGCCCTCAAAGCTCATCACTAAGCTAAGGACCCTGGGACTAAACACCTCCCTCTGCAACTGGATCCTGGACTTCCTGATGGGCCGCCCCCAGGTGGTGAGGGTAGGTAACAACACATCCGCCATGCTGATCCTCAACATGGGGGCCCCTCAAGGTTGAGTGCTCAGTCCCCTCCTGTACTCCCTGTTTACACAAAACTGCATGGCCAGGCACGACTCCAACACCATCATTAAGTTTGCTGATTACACAACAGTGGTAGGCCTGATAACCGACAACGACGAGACAGCCTATAGGGAGGAGGTCAGAGACCTGGCCGTGTGGTGCCAGGACAACAACCTCTCCCTCAACGTGATCAAGACAAAGGAGACGATTGTGGACTACAGGAAAAGGAGGACCGAGCACGCCCCCATTCTCATCGACGGGGCTGTAGTGGAGCAGGTTGAGAGCTTCAAGTTCCTTGGTGTCCACATCACCAACAAACTAACATGGTCCAAATGCACAGAGACAGTCATGAATAGGGCACGACAAAACCTATTCCCCTCCAGGAGACTGAAAAAATTTGGCATGGGTCCTGAGATCCTCAAAAGGTTCCACTGCTGCACCATCGAGAGCATCCTGACAGATTGCATCCCCTCCTGGTATGGCAACTGCTCGGCCTCCGACTGCAAGGCACCTACAGAGGGTAATGCGTACGGCCCAGTACATCATCGGGGCCAAGCTTCCTGCCATCCAGGACGTCTATACCAGGCGGTGTCAGAGGAAGGCCCTAAACAGTATCAAAGACTCCAGCCACCCTAGTCATAGACTGTTCTCTCTGCTACCGCACGTCAAGCGGTACCGGAGAGCCAAGTCTAGGTCCAAGAGGCTTCTAAACAGCTTCTACCCCCAAGCCATAAGTCTCCTGAACATCTAATCAAATGGCTACCCAGACTATTTGCATCCCTCCTCCCTCTTCTACACTGCTGCTACTCTCTGTTATTATTTCTGCATAGTCACTTCAATTACTCTACCTACATGTAACCTTATTTACCTCGACTAACCGGTGCCCCCGCACATTGACTCTGTACCGGAACCCCCTCTATATAGCCTCGCTGTTGTTATTTTACTGCTGCTCTTTAATTATTTGTTACTTTTATTACTTACTTTTTTAAATGTATTTTCATAAAACTGCATTGTTGGTTAAGGGCTTGTTAAGGGCTTACTAGTATGTTACGAATAAAATTATGTTTGATTATTCTGTCCGTAAATCCCAGACACCTCATTTAGTATGATATGTAGCATTTCATATGGTATGTACTCATTTGTCGATGTCCTTCACCCATTCGTATGATATGTTACGAACTACAATTCGTATTATATGTTACAAATTTGTAAACGTACAATACGTTACTTATTTGCAAAACTAATTCTAGCTAGGTGGTTACTGTTAGCTATCTGGCTAATGTTAGCCTGGCTAGGGGTTAGGGTCAGGGGTTAGGGTTAAGTTTAGGTGTTAGGTTAAAGGGTTAAGGTTAGTGTTCGCTAACAGGCTATGTAGTCGCAAAGTAGCTAAGATGCTAAAGTTGTTTGTGATGAGATTCAAACTCGCAACCTTTGGGTTGCTAGATGTTTGCGTTATATGCCCACGCATCCACCCCGACCAACCACCCTACTTTTCGTTTTTTGCCTCAATTAACCATCTGTCTTACAGCATGTAACCATACCATACATAACATCATACTAATTACATTTTCCCAGAATTATGTTTACTATGTTATGTCTAGTCTATGAGACCAGGCTGTCCTGAGGTGTGTGTGTGTGTGTGTGTGTGTGTGTGTGTGTGTGTGTGTGTGTGTGTGTGTGTGTGTGTGTGTGTGTGTGTGTGTGTGTGTGTGTGTGTGTGTGTGTGTGTGTGTTGCATGCGACTCCTGGGTGTGGTAAAGCATCTTCTCCATTAACTCTTTAGTGACTTCCATTGTTGTGGAGGTAAGGCTTGATCTCTATGGTCATGAAGTGGGCAAGCTGTTGTGTGTGCATGTGTGTGTGAGAGAGAGAGGGGGAGAGAGAGAAACAAAAAAAACTAGGAGTTGTCTGGTGTTTCTCCAATAAAACCATATGCCTTCCAAATACAACAAGCAAGCAGAGTGGGGGAAAGGTGGAGCTGGGATGGGGAGGGAACTAGACAAATGAGCATTTCTACGCTCTGCTCTCTCGCTCACACACACACACACACACACACACACACACACACACACACACACACACACACACACACACACACACACACACACACACACACACACACACACACACACACACACACACACCCTACTCTGGCCTCTGCTAAAAGGCTGCTGAGTAAGAATGTAAGTGCCAACCGTGGGAGTGTGAGCGACAGTTATTGACCCAGCAGGCTCTGAGACGTCAGTGTGGGAACGCGGTTATTGATTATCGCCACGGCAATAAATGTTCCGCAGGATTTTCAGAGTGTCACGACTGGGGCCCCCGGAGGGATTGTGACTTGGGGAACAAAAGAGAGAGAAGGAGATTGGTGGTGGTAGAGAGATAGACAGTGACCGCTTCCGGGGGAGGGGGGGTATGTGTCAGTGGGGCCCCTGGCTGTCAGACCCCCCACTATGTGTCACGTGTGTGTATGTGTGAGAGAGCACGTTTTCTGTGTCCATTCATTGAATAAATATTTAGTCTCTCTCCAAAGTCTCCATCTAGCTCGGCTGTGAATCTGTTGGTCCACTCTGCACACCCTGCCACCCCACCACGCCACTGACCCTTCACCTCTCACCTTTAACCCAGCCTGTAAAAGTTATTGAACTCTCCCAGACCTGCAGCTGCAGAGGGTGCTGGGAAACTGGCCAGCAGGGTCATGGGGGTCAGGGGGTGTGACAGGGTGTCATGAATAGATGTCCCTTTACCCTTCTTGATCCCCTGTCCAGAGAGCAAGGCAAAAACTGATTGTCCCCCCTGACATTGCTGTGGCTGGCTCATTGATTGAATTGAGGCCCTCCAAAAGCTCCCTTAATTCAGTTTGGATTCCTGTCATATTTATACTTTTCTTCTTCTCCTCCTCTCTTCTTCTCCTCTGACCTGTGCCATGCCAATCTCTCTTTCTTTCTGTCTCTCTTTCACTCTCTGGCTCTGTTTTCTTTCCTGATTATACCCTCTTTCAGTGTTGCTTGGTCTCTCTTCCTGCCTTTGAATAACTAACTGTTCATTGAATAACTGCGTTTGGAATGTAAACTCAATGCCTCCCTCTTCAGGCAATAGGTTGATATTGACGGAAACAAATATTGTTTTAAGTTTGTAAACTTCATTTCTCCCTCATAGACTATCAGAAGTGTGTATTGTTTAGATTATGACCACCATTTGGTTGTTAAATATTGAATATTCAAACATTGTGTGTTGAGTAGCCGTAGCCAAGCTTTAATACAGTTGTTAGAATCCCAGTAAGCAACGTTGACATCGGGTGCATTTATGTGCTGAATGAAAGGTGAAAATATGTATTTTGCGGATGTTAAAAATACGTTATTTAGAGAGGTTCAAAATATATATTTTTCAGTCATTGATTTTATGGCCAAATTTCAGTTGCGCATACATTCCCAATGAAATAAACATTATATCACAATAATACCTTTTCAAGCCTCTTAATATAGGAACGAGGAGCCAACTGAAGATAGTCCCTAACCAAAAATCTATGTCCTTGGACTTGAAATCAAGGTTGGTCCTGACTGCAAGAACAAAAAGACAACCGGTCATGATAGGACCTGAATAAAATGTCGCCGCCGGTAACTGGGATGACACTAATCGCTCATAAACCAAAGCTACTTTTTCTACATGTTTAAGCAGTAGGTTATCAATTCCTTTAAAGGCCCGTTAAAATGTGGGCAAATAGCAGCCTACTATGAGCAAATAGTTACATTGTAACATGCCGGTGATACAATTTTCTCACAAGGCTTTTGGTGCGGAAGTTGTAATTTAAAACCTTCCACCGACACTCGTCGGATTTTGCCAAGGAAAGAGATTCATCTTGAGGGGGGTTTAAAATAGAGGAAAACCCCTTTTTCCTTATTGCTGACGCGGACTGGGAGCTGTAGATACGTGCAGTAGCTTGGACTGCTACATCCACCATGTTTCTTTGGCTTTTAGTTTTAGGGGCCTTCGTTTCTAGATCAGAATGTTACTTTTCGGAGGAGAAATATCCAGAAGAATCGAAAATGCAGCCGCCAACGGTTGTTATTGCGATCATTGCTCGGAACGCGGCGCATTCCTTGCCCTACTACCTGGGAGCATTGGAGAGACTGAACTATCCCAAAGCACGCATTTCTGTTTGGTAGGTGGCAGACGTCCTGCCAGCGCTCTTTCCCTGGCCGCTATTTGTTAAAATATCATTTTTCTCAAACTCGTGGGCGATCAATCGCATTTGGATTAGATTAAGTATACCTCTCCTCCCCAGACCCAGTCCTCATAATCCCGTTAGAACCATTGACCTCTCAACAAACTAAAATGCTTCAGCAGCCTACTCTAACTTTGCTTTCTTTTTTTTCTTCTCCAATGCAGAGTTTATGAAGTAACATTTTATGCCACTGTATTATGCAATTCGATGATTTTCACAGTAGTCTATACTTTACTCCAGGCTTCCCTTGTTGGATATATGTTTTCCAGTTTCTTGAAGTACTTTGCAAATGCAATTTATTTCTATGTTGAAACTTAAGTAGTCTATTCATTCCTTTTTCCATAGACGCTCTTATCCAGGGAAATTTACAGTACTGACTTCATACTGTACTGGTCCCCTGTGGGAATTGAACCCACAACCCAAGCATTGCAAGTACCATGCGCTACCAACTGAGCCACATCATCACATACCACTTGCTGTCTCAATGTACTCAATACTGTAGTGGTCATTGTTTTTTGTCATGGTGATGGGAAGTCTACAGGTACAAACCTAGATGACCAGCCTATGTACAATACAGTAATGTACATTTACATTAAGTGGTTTGTAAGGATGGTAAATTAATACTGCACAAAAAGGGGTTGTTTTCCATGTTATTTGATCAAGAAAAATATTTAATTTGATGTGGATGTGTTGTGTCTTTGCTGATAATCTAAATGTTTGAGGACAGGGGTTTGTTCTTTCTGGATTCCATTAGAATGACAGTCACAGAGAAATGGGACAGGGGTTTGTTCTTTCTGGATTCCATTAGAATGACAGTCACAGAGAAATGGGACAGGGGTTTGTTCTTTCTGGATTCCATTAGAATGACAGTCACAGAGAAATGGGACAGGGGTTTGTTCTTTCTGGATTCCATTAGAATGACAGTCACAGAGAAATGGGACAGGGGTTTGTTCTTTCTGGATTCCATTAGAATGACAGTCACAGAGAAATGGGACAGGGGTTTGTTCTTTCTGGATTCCATTAGAATGACAGTCACAGAGAAATGGTACAGGGATTTGTTCTTTCTGGATTCCATTAGAATGACAGTCACAGAGAAATGGGACAGGGGTTTGTTCTTTCTGGATTCCATTAGAATGACAGTCACAGAGAAATGGGACAGGGATTTGTTCTTTCTGGATTCCATTAGAATGACAGTCACAGAGACATTGTTCAGGGCAAAAACAATACAATATCAACTATTGAATCCTGCAAGATACTGTTGTTAATTATACATCTACCTTTTTGCCAAAGCAGAGATGCTGAAAAAAGTGTTTTTTCCCGTTACAAATGACTAGTAAAGGCCCAGTGCATTACTTTTGTGACTTTTAGATTTTTAAAATATTTTTTATAAACAATACCAGTCAAAAGTTTGGACACACCTATTCATTCAATGTCTTCACTATTGTTCTACAATGTAGAAAATAGTCAAAACAAAGAATATTCTTGTAATGAGTAGGTGTGTGGCTCAGTTGGTAGAGCATGGTGTTTGCAATGCCAGGGTTGTGGGTTCCATTCCCACGGGGGACCAGTACGAAGAAAAACATGTATGAATTGTATGCATTCACTACTGTAAGTCGCTCTGGATAAGAGCGTCTGCTAAAATGTAAAAAAAAATGTGTGTCCAAACTTTTGACTGGTACTGTGTATATATATATATTTTATAACAAAACAAATGTTCAGATTTTTCAGGGGGTGCTGCAGCAGCCTCAGAACCCCTACCTCCCTTGGCAATGGGCACACCTGATTCAATTAGTCAAAGGCTTAATGATTAGTTGCCTAATTGAATCAGGTATGCAGGTTTAGGGTTAAAACAAAAAATGTGAAAAGTCCTGGGGCCAAGGAGTGGGTTGGGAAACCCTGCTTTATGCTACAGTCTGCATGTTAGCCTACTGGATGCTTTACACAGAGAATATGCTTATTTCCACGGATTCCACTTGTGATTTCCTGTTCTGCATTTCATATGGAGTCCTTACTTATTAGGGATCTCCTCTGCATATTGATTATCATATTGTTTTCTCCATTGCATGTGTAACATGTAGGACCACTGTCTTTACTTAGCAACAGCTAATGTCTTGCAGATTATTTCATTTCCTAGTTGTGGTGTGCCTGCCTGCAAGTAAGGCAGACCAAGTGGTTCATACGTTATACTGACCACACGCTAGTGCCTGACAGTGTGTCTATGTCCCCATGTCAGACAGTGTCTATGTCCCCATGTCAGACAGTGTGTCTATGTCCCCATGTCAGACAGTGTGTCTCTGTCCCCATGTCAGACAGTGTGTCTATGTCCCCATGTCAGACAGTGTGTCTATGTCCCCATGTCAGACAGTGTGTCTATGTCCCCATGTCAGACAGTGTCTATGTCCCCATGTCAGACAGTGTCTATGTCCCCATGTCAGACAGTGTCTATGTCCCCATGTCAGACAGTGTGTCTCTGTCCCCATGTCAGACAGTGTGTCTATGTCCCCATGTCAGACAGTGTGTCTATGTCCCCATGTCAGACAGTGTGTCTATGTCCCCATGTCAGACAGTGTGTCTCTGTCCCCATGTCAGACAGTGTGTCTATGTCCCCATGTCAGACAGTGTGTCTATGTCCCCATGTCAGACAGTGTGTCTATGTCCCCATGTCAGACAGTGTCTATGTCCCCATGTCAGACAGTGTGTCTATGTCCCCATGTCAGACAGTGTGTCTCTGTCCCCATGTCAGACAGTGTGTCTCTGTCCCCATGTCAGACAGTGTGTCTATGTCCCCATGTCAGACAGTGTCTATGTCCCCATGTCAGACAGTGTGTCTATGTCCCCATGTCAGACAGTGTGTCTCTGTCCCCATGTCAGACAGTGTGTCTCTGTCCCCATGTCAGACAGTGTGTCTATGTCCCCATGTCAGACAGTGTGTCTCTGTCCCCATGTCAGACAGTGTGTCTCTGTCCCCATGTCAGACAGTGTGTCTATGTCCCCATGTCTATGTCCCCATGTCAGACAGTGTGTCTATGTCCCCATGTCAGACAGTGTCTATGTCCCCATGTCAGACAGTGTGTCTATGTCCCCATGTCAAACAGTGTCTATGTCCCCATGTCAGACAGTGTGTCTCTGTCCCCATGTCAGACAGTGTGTCTATGTCCCCATGTCAGACAGTGTCTATGTCCCCATGTCAGACAGTGTGTCTATGTCCCCATGTCCGCAGGGCAGCGACAGATCACAATGCTGACAACACTACAGCTGTTCTGAGAGAATGGCTGACAGTCATGCAACAGTTTTATCACTATGTGGAATGGAGGCCTATGGAGCATCCTACGTAAGTTTGAGTTGTGTTCAGCATTATCATGTTTTCTTCTGTGTGTGTGTGTGTGTGTGTGTGTTGATACAGTTGATTACCTCTGAAAAACCCTTGAACATCAGCTCATTTGTATAAACTCTGTATTAGCTTAGCTGAACATCCATACAGTAGTTGCAGTAGCCTACAGCTGTGCATCAACTATTCTTCTTGACACAATGCAACTTTAAAACACAGGGTGAATAGAAAAGACAGCCTTAAATAAATGTTTGGTGTTTACAGAGCCTGCTGATACACAGTACTACCTGACCTGAGGTCACCTCTCATTTTCTCTCCCTAAGTACCTCAAAGCAATGCAGGAATGATACTGTAGCATGCCTCTGCTTGTATGTGTGTGTGTGTGTGTGTGTGTGTGTGTGTGTGTGTGTGTGTGTGTGTGTGTGTGTCGTGTCGGTTGGTGTGTGTCTGTTGGTGTGTGTGTCTGTGTGTGTGTACGTGTCGGTTGGTGTGTGTGTGTGTGTGTGTGTGTATGTTCTGACTCCTCCATTGCTCTACAGGTCCTACCCAGGAGAGACGGGGCCTAAATACTGGAGCAATGGCAGATATGAATACCTGATGAAACTTAAACAGGCAGCTCTCAACTTCGCCAAGACACACTGGGCTGACTACATACTGGTACAGTCACATGTCTACTCTGTCCTCTGGCATACAGGTAGCATCATAGCTACTCTGGCATACAAGTAGGATCATATCTACTCTGTCCTCTGGCATACAGGTAGCATCATATCTACTCTGTCCTCTGGGTTACAAGTAGCATCATATCTACTCTGTCCTCTGGGTTACAGGTAGAATCATATCTACTCTGGGTTACAAGTAGGATCAAATCTACTCTGTCCTCTGGGTTACAGGTAGCATCATATCTACTCTGGCATACAAGTAGGATCATATCTACTCTCTCCTCTGGGTTACAAGTAGCATCATATCTACTCTGTCCTCTGGGTTACAGGTAGCATCATATCTACTCTGTCCTCTGGGTTACAACTAGCATCATATCTACTCTGTCCTCTGGCCTACAAGTAGGATCATATCTACTCTGTCCTCTGGCCTACAAGTAGGATCATATCTACTCTGTCCTCTGGGTTACAAGTATAATTATATCTACTCTCTCCTCTGGGTTACAAGTATAATTATATCTACTCTCTCCTCTGGGTTACAACTAGCATCATATCTACTCTGTCCTCTGGGTTACAAGTAGCATCATATCTACTCTGTCCTCTGGCCTACAAGTAGGATCATATCTACTCTGTCCTCTGGGTTACAAGTAGGATCATATCTACTCTGTCCTCTGGGTTACAAGTAGCATCATATCTACTCTGTCCTCTGGGTTACAAGTATAACTATATCTACTCTCTCCTCTGGGTTACAAGTAGAATCATATCTACTCTGTCCTCTGGGTTACAAGTAGAATCATATCTACTCTGTCCTCTGGGTTACAAGTAGAATCATATCTACTCTGTCCTCTGGGTTACAAGTAGCATCATATCTACTCTGTCCTCTGGGTTACAAGTAGAATCATATCTACTCTGTCCTCTGAGTTACAAGTTGTATCATAGCTATCTTCCATTACCCACATACTGAGTGTGACCCTGCTTGGGCTGTTACCAAAAGATCAGCTGGAGTTTCAACCGCCTCACTAAACACACCGTGTCATCTGTTGACCATCTCTGTCTGTGTCCTTGATCTCCACTAAACACTCTCAACAATCACACACTCTGTCCAGAGCCATGGCATGAGATATCTAATGACTCACATTATTACATCTGTCTCCTCCAGTACGCTGACACAGACAACATCCTGACCAACCCAGAGACTCTGAACCTTCTGATAGCAGAGAACAAGTCTGTAGTGGCCCCCATGCTGGACTCTCAGGGAGCCTACTCCAACTACTGGTGCGGGATCACTCCCCAGGTAAGACAGTAAAGATCTGAGCCAGCACAGTGGGTTTTGGGTGTAGGCATGATCGTGTGAAATGGAACGTTGGTTTGTGTAAGTGCGGTAACTGACCATATTGTTTTAATTTCAATCGTTCATTTACATGGGGACAGATGCAATTAAAACATTGACACATTAAATGTACAAACAGTCAGATACGTCGCACCTTAGCTTATGCTAATTTCCAGTCCCCTGTGTGTCTGTTCCCAGGGTTACTACCGGCGTACAGCTGAGTATTTCCCCACCAGACAGCGCCACCGGCTGGGCTGCTACCCAGTGCCCATGGTCCACTCTACCTTCCTGCTGGACATGAGGAAGACGGGTATGAAGAAGCTGGCCTTCCACCCCCCTCACCAGGATTACTCCTGGCCCTTCGATGACATCATCGTCTTCGCCTTCTCCTGCCGCGTCTCAGGTAGGGGTCTACAGTACAGCATGTACATTATAATGCACACACATTCAGTCATGAACACACGTGCACACACACTTAGTCTAATAATGTGTGATCGCAAACATCCACATCTCAAACTGCTGCTGGGGCTCAATCAATGTGTTCCTTGTATAAAAGGCTAGATGATTACATTCACATGTTGCTGGCCCGTCGAGGCCATGTAGACGGTTTAATAACAGAGGTGATTGTTCTGTGTGTTTCCAGAGGTGCAGATGTACCTGTGTAACAAGGTGAGGTATGGTTACCTGAACGTCCCAGCCAGGCCTCACAACACCATATTGGACGACAGCATCAGCTTTAGCCATCTCATCCTGGAGGCCACCAGTAAGAAACCTTATTTTGTCTTGTTTTACATCTATCTAAAGTTATTTAAGAATAGGTGTCTAACAGTAATAGATGTGTAATAACTAGGTAATAACGGTAACAATACCACGTCTCTATGTTTTTCCCCCAGTCGATGGCCCCCCCATGGCCCCCTCCAAATACGTGAGCCTCTTCCCCAAGCAGAGAGACCTCATGGGCTTCGATGAGGTGAGACAGAGGCCAGGAGCCCAAACTCCTCATCACATACTAGAATAGATGAAATAAGGAGCAGTGGCTTGGAACACTGCTGTAGGCTAATTAAATCAAATCAAATCCCATTTTATGTGTCGCATGCGCCGAAAACGGGTGTAGACCTTACCGTGAAGTGTTTACTTACAAGCCCTTTACCAAAAATGCAGTTAAAAAAAATTGAGTTAATCAAATATTTACTAAATAAACTAAAGTAAAAAATGTAATAAAAAGTCCCATAATAAAATAACAATAATGCGGATATATACAGGGGGTACCTGTACCAAGTCAGTGTGCGGGGATACAGATTAGTTGAGGTAATTTGTACGTGTACAGCAGGTAGGGGTAAAATGACTGGACATGGATGACGCCCGACGGGGTGTGGTATACGGTCTGATATACCATGGCTGTCAGCCAATCAGCATTCAGTTCTCGAACCACCCAGTTCATAATGGTATTATGATCTCTCACACTCAATATAAGATACAATATACTTTATTAGTTCATACAGGATAGACATTTGTCTTCTGCTTTTGACACAACCCCTCTGATATACACGCACAATCTATGGATCACTGTGTCTCTGAGTTGACCCCTGACCTCTGATCCTGGCTGTCCCGTGCTGTAGGTGTACCTGATCAACCTGCGTCGTCGTCAGGACCGTAGAGACAGGATGCTGTATTCTCTCAATGAGCTGGAGATAGATGTCAAGGTGGTGGACGCCATAGATGGAGGGTGAGAATTAGCCTGCGAATCCTCACCCAATTATGCTACGTTTCACTAAACAGAGTTGAATTCAGTCTGGATATCCAGGCTAGGTGAGGATGCAAAGCTTGGCATAACTATGGCTCTGAGGGAGGTTTAGAGAGAGTAGGCATAAGCGAAAGATGGAGACTATGATGTCTGTGTGTGTCCTGCAGAGCTCTGAACAGCAGTGATATAAAGATCCTGGGAGTGGACATACTGCCTGGTTACTATGACCCGTTCTCTCGCCGTACGCTGACAAAAGGAGAGGTGGGATGCTTCCTGAGTCATTACTACATCTGGAAGGAGGTGAGGAGCATGCACACACACACACACACACACACACACACACACACACACACACACACACACACACACACACACACACACACAGACACACACACAGACAGACACACACAGGCACATCTTGGGACATGGGACCTGGAGGGCCATGTCAGGAGGAGCCTAATTGGCTGGTTCAGTAAAGTAGAGATGCCTCTGTGGTCTGTAATTAGAGCTTATTTAAACTAGATGTTCTCTCACCCCTCACCCCCCAACCCCCCCTCTTAGATGGTAGACCAGCAGATGGACAAGGCCCTGATCTTCGAGGATGACGTGCGGTTCCAGGCCAACTTCAAGCGGCGCGTGCTACGTCTGATGGAGGAGGTGGAGATGGTGGAACTGGACTGGGACATCATGTGAGTCACTGTCACAAACGGTCACCCATGGAGAGGAAAGGGCCTAGCTGCCCTGGAGTCATTTTGTATGATAAACTCATCTGGGTGAGGGAGGAGGAGGAGGAGGGGGTGGAGGAGAAGGAGGTGGAGGAGGAGGAGAAGGGAGGATGAGGGGGAGGTGGAGAGGTGAGAAGGAGAAGGAGGAGGGAGAGGGAGGGGGAGGTGGAGGAGGAGGAGGAGAAGGGAGGAAGAGAAGGGAGGAGGAGGAGGAGGAGGTGGAGAAGGAGGAGGAGAGGGAGGAGAAGGAGGAGGAGGAGAAGGAGGGGGAGGAGAGGAGGAGGAGATGGGAGGAGGAGGAGAAGAAGGAGGAGGAGGAGAAGAAGGAGGTGGAGGAGGAGAAGAAGGAGGTGAAAGAGGAGAAGAAGGAGGTGGAGGAGGAGGAGGAGAAGGGAGGAGGAGATTGCGGCGGAGTAGTAGGAGGAGGAGAAGGAGCTGGAGGAGGAGAGGGAGGTGGAGGAGGAGAAGAAGAAGGAGGTGGAGGAGGAGAGGGAGGAGGAGAAGAAGGAGGTGGAGGAGGAGAGGGAGGAGGTGGAGGAGGAGAAGAAGGAGGTGAGGAGGAGAAGGAGAAAGAGGTGGAGGAGGAGAGGGAGGTGGAGGAGGAGAAGGTGGAAGAGGAGAGGGGGAGGAGGAGAAGGTGGTGGAGGAGGAGGGAGAGTAGAGTAGAGTAGGGTCGGAGAGCCTATTTCAACAGCATTATTCCAGAGATATTCTACAACATGTAAAGTCTTACTGGGTGTGGTTATGTCACTTCGCTAGTCTGATGTGCTCTCGTGTTGCTGACTAAATTACCAATAGCACTACGATGTGTTCCTCCAGCTGAATGTCTCTCTCCATCCTCCATCCCCAGTTTCCTGGGTCGTAGGCAGGTTTAGCCAGGTGATGAGGAGGTGGTGGTGGAGAATGGTGTTGTCCTCTGACTGACTAACCCTGTCTCTCTCTCTCTATCCCCTGTCCACTAATCTGACTAACTAACCCTGTCTCTCTCTCTCCCTCCCCTGTCCACTACTCTGACTGACTAACCCTGTCTCTCTCTCTCCGTCCCCTGTCCACTACTCTGACTGACTAACCCTGTCTCTCTCTCTCTCCCTCCCCTGTCCACTACTCTGACAAACTAACCCTGTCTCTCTCTCTCCCTCCCCTGTCCACTACTCTGACAAACTAACCCTGTCTCTCTCTCTCTCCCTCCCCTGTCCACTACTCTGACTGACTAACCCTGTCTCTCTCTCTCCCTCCCCTGTCCACTACTCTGACTGACTAACCCTGTCTCTCTCTCTCTCCCTCCCCTGTCCACTACTCTGACTGACTAACCCTGTCTCTCTCTCCTCCCTCCCTCCCCTGTCCACTACTCTGACTGACTAACCCTGTCTCTCTCTCTCCCTCCCCTGTCCACTACTCTGACTGACTAACCCTGTCTCTCTCTCTCCCTCCCTCCCCTGTCTCTCTCTCTCCCTCCCCTGTCCACTACTCTGACTGACTAACCCTGTCTCTCTCTCTCCCTCCCCTGTCCACTACTCTGACTGACTAACCCTGTCTCTCTCTCTCCCTCCCTCCCCTGTCCACTACTCTGACTGACTAACCCTGTCTCTCTCTCTCGCTCTCTCTCCCCTGTCCACTACTCTGACTGACTAACCCTGTCTCTCTCTCCTCCCTCCCTCCCCTGTCCACTACTCTGACTGACTAACCCTGTCTCTCTCTCTCCCACCCTCCCCTGTCCACTACTCTGACTGACTAACCCTGTCTCTCTCTCTCCCTCCCCTGTCCACTACTCTGACTGACTAACCCTGTCTCTCTCTCTCCCTCCCCTGTCCACTACTCTGACTGACTAACCCTGTCTCTCTCTCTCTCCCCTGTCCACTACTCTGACTGACTAACCCTGTCTCTCTCTCTCGCTCTCTCTCCCCTGTCCACTACTCTGACTGACTAACCCTGTCTCTCTCTCTCTCCCTCCCCTGTCCACTACTCTGACTGACTAACCCTGTCTCTCTCTCTCCCTCCCCTGTCCACTACTCTGACTGACTAACCCTGTCTCTCCCTCTCCCTCCCCTGTCCACTACTCTGACTGACTAACCCTGTCTCTCTCTCTCTCCCCTGTCCACTACTCTGACTGACTAACCCTGTCTCTCTCTCTCTCCCTCCCCTGTCCACTACTCTGACTGACTAACCCTGTCTCTCTCTCTATCCCCTGTCCACTACTCTGACTGACTAATCCTGTCTCTCTCTATCCCCTGTCCGGTACTCTGACTAACCCTAATGCTGTCTCTCTCCCTCCTCTGTCCACTACTCTGACTAACACTTACCTTGTCTTTCTCCGTCCCCTGTCTGGTACTCTGACTAATCCTGTCTCTCTCTCTCCCCTGTCCAGTATTCTGACTAACCTTGTCTTTCTCCGTCCCCTGTCCAGTACTCTGACTAACCCTAACCGTCTGTCCACTGTCCCCAGATACCTGGGTCGTAAGCAGGTGAAGCCAGGTGATGAGGAGGTGGTGGAGAACGTGAGGAACCTAGTGGTAGCAGACTATTCCTACTGGACCCTGTCCTACGCCATCTCTCTCCAGGGGGCCCAGAAACTGCTCAACGCTGAACCCCTCTCCAAGATGCTGCCCGTCGATGAATTCTTACCCATCATGTACGACAAACACACCAAGTAAGTACCACAACTGTTTTAAAAAAATTATATTTATTCTTGTATTTATTTAGCCATTCTCAAGATGTTCTCAGATCACTGAGACCAGACACACCAAGTAGGTGGAACTGAAACCTGAAGAATTATGTTAGTTCGCCCTGAGCTAATGCCTATACTCCTCAAACTCAACTCTGGACCTCCAAGCCAGCTCCACTGCATTTCTTCATTGTTTCCCTCTAATCAGGGACTGATTTAGACCTGGGACACCATGTGGGTTAATTAGAACAGAAAACCAGCAGGCTGCGGACCTCGTAGGGTAAGAGTTGAATCCCTCTGGCCTAGACTTTAGCTCAGTGGGTTAAGACAGGTTTGTAATGTGCAGGGGATCCAGGTTCAGACCCAGTTGGTATGTAAGTTTGACAACAATACTCCATAAGGAAGAGAGCTGGTGAAACAAAGTAGCCAAATGGTCTTTGAAAAGTAGTGTCATCAGTCAGCTCCAAGATAGTCCAGTACTACCCTGAAGATTAGTTTTACTAGGACCATCCTTCATCCATTGCCAATGGAACTTAATATGATTTTAGTGCTACAAAGCTGTCAGGGAATTCTGCTTTGTGCCATTAAAAATAGCATTTCATCTTGTGTAGATTGTTCTGACCCTTTGCCAGCATTGAACTATAAAGCTATAGCAACAACTCCTAATTAGCTGCAGTTTTGGATAAACGCTGTGCATAAATGTAGCTTTGGAATGGACATAGATTAGACAACCACTGTTACAATCACCAGACTATGGTTTCACATCTATAGCCTCCCATTGATGTTCACCTTCCTGTTACCACATTCTTGGCTCAACCCTTAAAAGCCTGCTTTTAAAATAGCTTGCCACAATTAAAATGTTCCCTCTAATTCTGAAACGCATTAACATTTTAGTTATGTCAAGAAGTCAAACTGTTTTGTACTTTGCTTCATGTTAGTTTTAGTCTCTGCTGACTGACTTGGCTTGTTGTAGCGTTCCAGTCTCATTTGGTCAACTCCCTGTCTATCTCTCTCTGGCTGCATGACATGCTGCAGACCAAGCTAATAGAACCCAGAGCCTCTCTGAGCCAATGGGAACCAGGCATGCATCCAGAAGCCTGTTAGAATGCCTTTACATTCTGTTGAGAATTCCTGTGTGTTCTGTGTTCCATTGAGAATGCCTTAGTGTTCTGTCATGTGTGGAAACCTGGCCAGCTGCCATCATCCCTAGTCCTTCTCCCCCTTCCCATCCTCTTCCCTGTGTGGTTCTGCTTCAGTATGCTTGGAGTTGATTCTGGGCCTTCTGACTAACTGATTCATTCTTTCCAAGAGTTGCCCAACCCACAAACCTATTCCCAGTACTTCTATTATAACCTTGTTTCCACCAAATATATTTCATGTCATTTCATCTCTCAATGTTGTTTTGTAATGTTTCAAAATTACCAGTACATTTTAAAACTGTTACCTTTCATAGGATTAGATTTTAGCTGTGTATTGTTGCCCACCATAACACCGTATCATGTAACTGAATGATGAAGTGTGACCCTGTTATGGATATTTACATACACTCTCAAGCTATGTACACACAGTTAGAGCTTTGTTATCGACAGGCTAGTTTTTATCTCCTTAGTGGAAGTTTTAACATCAGACTTAATATTGTCATCATCCTGTGACCAATGTATCTCTGACCTCCCTGTCCTGTTGGTCAACAGTGAGAACTACAAGTCCCACTATCCTAACCGTAACCTGCAGGCCTTCTCCACACGCCCCCTACTGGTGCAACCAGCCCAATACGCCGGGGACCCCAAGTGGGTGAGCGACACAGAGACCTCCACGCTGTGGGACGACGACAACGTGCGAACAGACTGGAGGGGCTCCCACAAAACGCTGAAGGGGGCTCCACAACCCGACATGCTGCAGACGTCATATAAAGATGAGCTGTAGTTCAACCATATGTATTAATGCCTGATTCACACTGCACGGCCAACCCCATCTGTACTGGGCTGACTTGGATATTGTCTTTTCACATTGTTCTTTTACAGCACGGTTCCAAAAACAACTGTGGATGCATAACCAGGCAGGTACTGTTTGGTTTGACTCGGTAGTGTGAAAAGGGTTACTGGTTATGGTGTCACTGCTGACTGTGCCATTCATCAGCGACACTTCAAATATCACAGTATAATTCGCCATTTTGTATTTGGTACGTCGGCCCATAATCACTGGGAGTGACTGGATTTACAGACAGTAGTGATGCTGGCGGAGGCTCTATACACTTGGTCAAGTGCCCCCAGACATGTGTGTGGGTTTGTTTGTGTGTGTTCAAATCAAATTATGCATGTTAGGGATGCCAGAGTTTATGGAAGGACACTCCTATACTGTCAGACACCTTCAATTCGAAGTTGACCCCAACCGTTGAAGGCATTCAATTCAGGAAGTAAACTGAAATTGCAGTTCAATTATGGATAAAAAAAATATATATATATATATATATATATATATATATTCAATGACGTCTTAATAAACTGAAAAGTAGAAGCTTATTTATTTAATTAATTTTGCATTCAACTCACTACCTGAATTGACTGGCTTCAATAGGAATTGACCCCAACTGTGCTATTGTGCACTGCAGAGCACTGCAGGGCCTGGGTGGGTGACGCTCGCTATACATCTAGTCACTGGGCATCAGAAAACAGAAAAACTGGAGGAAACCATTCTACTCATTCTGTGTATTGTGATAACAATCCTAGTAAGTGTTTTCTTTACTTTAGTAAAGTAACTACAAACAAGTGGTAATATGTTAGGAGCAGTGTCTCTCTCTAGGCCTGACCTCAAGGTAGTCTTACACCAGATCAACAGTCCAGAGAGAAGCCTGCCAACCATATTCTCCTGACATCATTGATGGTGTCAGTTGACATGACAGTCAAGTTACATTCTGAATGAGCTCATCTAAATTGGTTTGTGTTGATGTATTTTTTCTGTGTACAAATGATATTATTTGTACAATTCTTATTGACAGTTTTCCTAATTTATTTCTAGCATTACATTGTGCTTTTTGAATGCACAATATTCAACCCAAGTGCAGTGTCTTAATTGTAGTGAAATTCCCCATTTGTCATATAAATGACAATACTGTACCTTGATGTCAAGCAACTTTGAAGATCAAAAGTAGCACATTTGGCAGAAGCTTTGTCAGTGCCAAAACTGTTCAAAAATGGATGTGACTAACTTTATACATGATTAAAAATCTACTTTTTCAATTTTTATTGAAATTGTATTTATGAAAATGCACTGACATTTTGAAGATACATGTACTGACAAAAAAGCACCACAAGAGGGCAGACGAAGATCGTTTTTAGGCAGTGAATGAATAAGGCATTTTTAGGGAAGTGTAGTTAGTAACTCTGAAATGAGCAGCTGTGGAAAAAGTACCCAATTGTCATATTTTTGTAAAAGTAAAGATGCTTTAATAGAAAATTACTCAAGTAAAAGTGAAAGTCACACAGTTTTTAATACTTGAGTAAAAGTATTTGGTTTAAAATATACTTAAGTTTTTTTTTATTTATTTCACCTTTATTTAACCAGGTAGGCAAGTTGAGAACAAGTTCTCATTTACAATTGCGACCTGGCCAAGATAAAGCAAGCAGTTTGACACATACAACAACACAGAGTTACAAATGGAGTAAAACAAACATACAGTCAATAATATAGTAGAAAATAAGTCTATATACAAAGTGAGCAAATGAGGTGAGATAAGAGAGGTAAAGGCAAAAAAGGCCATGGTGGCGAAGTAAATACAATATAGCAAGTAAAACACTGGAATGGTAGATTTGCAGTGGAAGAAAGTGCAAAGTAGAAATAGAAATAATGGGATGCAAAGGAGCAAAATAAATAAATACAGTAGGGGAAGAGGTAGTTGTTTGGGCTAAATTATAGATGGGCTATGTACAGGTGCAGTAATCTGTGAGCTGCTCTGACAGCTGTGCTTAAAGCTAGTGAGGGAGATAAGTGTTTCCAGTTTTAGAGATTTTGTAGTTCGTTCCAGTCATTGGCAACAGAGAATTGTAAGGAGAGGTGGCCGAAGGAGGAATTGGCTTTGGGGGTGACCAGAGAGATATACCTGCTGGAGCGCGTGCTACAGGTGGGTGCTGCTATGGTGACCAGCGAGCTGAGATAAGGGGGAACTTTACCTAGCAGGGTCTTGTAGATGACCTGGAGCCAGTGGGTTTGGCGACGAGTATGAAGCGAGAAGTATCAAAAGTATAAGTATAAATCCTTTCAAATTGCTTATATTAAGTAAACCAGACAGCACAATTATTATATGTTATTTTAATCTACAGATAGCCAGGGTCACACTCCAACACTCAGACATCATTTACAGATAGCCAGGGGCACACTCCAACACTCAGACGTCATTTACAGATAGCCAGGGGCACACTCAAAGATGTCATTTACAGATAGCCAGGGGCACACTCCAACACTCAGACGTCATTTACAGATAGCCAGGGGCTCACTCCAACACTCAGACGTCATTTACAGATAGCCAGGGGCACACTCCAACACTCAGACATAATTTACAGATAGCCAGGGGCACACTCCAACACTCAGACGTCATTTACAGATAGCCAGGGGCTCACTCCAACACTCAGACGTCATTTACAGATAGCCAGGGGCACACTCCAACATCATTTACAGATAGCCAGGGGCACACTCCAACACTCAGACATCATTTACAGATAGCCAGGGGCACACTCCAACACTCAGACGTCATTTACAGATAGCCAGGGGCACACTCAAAGATGTCATTTACAGATAGCCAGGGGCACACTCCAACACTCAGACGTCATTTACAGATAGCCAGGGGCTCACTCCAACACTCAGACGTCATTTACAGATAGCCAGGGGCACACTCCAACACTCAGACATAATTTACAGATAGCCAGGGGCACACTCCAACACTCAGACGTCATTTACAGATAGCCAGGGGCACACTCCAACACTCAGACGTCATTTACAGATAGCCAGGGGCACACTCCAACACTCAGACGTCATTTACAGATAGCCAGGGGCACACTCCAACACTCAGACATAATTTACAGATAGCCAGGGGCACACTCCAACACTCAGACATAATTTACAATTAGCCAGGGGCACACTCCAACACTCCGACGTCATCTACGGATAGCCATGGGCACACTCCAACACTCAGACATAATTTACAAACAAAGCATTTGTGTTTAGTGAGTCCGCCATATCAGAGGCAGTAGGGATGACCAGGAATGTTCTCTTGATAAGTGAGTAAATTGTACCATTTTCCTGTCCTGCTAAGTATTCAAAATGTAATGAGTACTTTTGGGTGTCAAGGAAAATCTATGCAGTAAAAAGTATAATATTTTCTTCAGGAATGTAGTGAAGTAAAAGTAATAGTTATTAAAAATATAATAGTAAAGTACAGATACCCCATAAAACTACTTAAGTAGTACTTTAAAGTATTTTTACTTAAATACTTTACACCACTGGAAATGAGTGTGATGTAGCAACACCTGTTGTGTTATAAATGAATGAGAAGTCGGCTCCTCTCCTTGTTCGGGCGGCGTTCGGCGGTCGACGTCACCGGCTTTCTAGCCATCGCCGCTCCATTTTTCATGTATCCATTTGTTTTGTCTTGTTTCCTGCACACCTGGTTTTCATTCCCTAATCAATCTACATGTATTTATTCCTCTGTTCCCCATCATGTCTTTGTGTAAGATTACGTGTTTGTTGTTGACGCGGCAGACTGTTTTGTTTTTTTCCGTGGTATTTCACGAAGATGTTTATTGTTAAACTTAATTCTTGTGACTGTTTTGCGCGTTTTGCACTTTTGCCTCAATAAAGTGTGCGCCTGTTCACAAATCTCTGCTCTCCTGCACCTGACTTCGCTACCAGTACGCACACACCTGACAGAGAGCTTATAAATGGATGAGAGAGTTTCCTACTGCCTATGTTGTTGATGTAAATTGAGAAGAGCGTGGGGCTTAGGAGCGAGCCTTTGGGTACTCCCTTGGTGACAAACAATGGTTTAGACAGCAGATGCTCTGACTTTATACACTGCACTCTTTGCGAGAGGTAGTTAGCAAACCAGGCCAAAGACCCCTTTGAGACACCAATACTCCTTAGCCGGCCCACAAGAATGGAATGTTCTACCGTATCAAAAGCTTTGGCCAAGTCAATAAAAATAGCAGCACAACATTGCTTAGAATCAAGGGCAATGGTGACATCATTCAGGACCTTTAAGGTTGCAGTGACACATCCATAACCTGAGCGGAAACCAGATGGCATACCAGAGAGAATACTATAGAAAGCCAGTCAGTTGATTATTGACAAGTTTTTCCCAACACTTTTGATAAACAGGGCAAAATAGAAACTGGCCCATAACAGTTAGGATCAGCTTGATCTCCCCCTTTAAATAAAGGACCCACCATGGCTGCCTTCCAAGCAATGGGAACCTCCCCAGAGAGGAGAGCCAAGTAAAAAAGATCAGCGATAGGCTTGGTGATGATAGGGGCTGTAACCTTAAAGAAGAAAGGATCTAAACCATCTGAAACTTTGTAGCGGGGAAGAGGAAAAAGAGGGAGGAGCATCGGGGCTAGTCTCATTAGAAGGGGTGGGAGATGAGGAAATGTTGGATGGGCAATGAGGCATGGCTGAGTCAAATAATAATCCTGACTTAATGAAGTGGTGATTAAAGAGCTCAGCCATGTGCTTCTTGTCAGTAACAACCACATCATCAACATTAAGGGACATGGGCAGCTGTGAGGAGGAGGATTTATTCTCCAGGTCTTTAACCGTTTTCCAGAACTTCTTGGGGTTAGACCCATACAGAGAGACTACTGCTCCTTAAAGGAACTAACTTTGGCCTTCCGGATAGCCTGAGTGCATTTATTTCTCATTTGCCTGAACGAGAGCCAGTCGGCCTGAATATGCATGTGCCGAGCCTTTCGCCAAATGGAATTCTTGAGGTGGAGTAACTCTGCAAGATCACGGTCGAACGAGGGGCTGAACCTGTTTTTAATTTACATTTTCTTTATGGGGGCGTTTGTTAACAACACCACTGAAAATATCAAAAAGGAGGTCCAAGCATCTTCGACAGAGGGGATCAAGCTGATTCTATATCATTTTACAGAGGCCAGTTCATGAAGGAAGGCTTGCTCATTAAAGTTTTTTAGCAAGCGTCTATGACAAATCAGGACAGGTCATTTCACTGAGCAGCCATTATGAACACAGGCTGTAAAACAGTGATCACAGGTCATTACAGAAAACACCAGACTGATACGTCTCAGGATTATTTGAGAGGATAACATCTAGGAGAACAGCATTTTCTGGGTGTTTGGGGTCATACTTTGTGGGATTGGTAATAATCTGAGAAAGATTTATGGGAGTCCCATTGCTTTAAGACTTGGTCAGATGGTTTAAGCATGTCCTTACTCCCTACCTTTTTCTTCTGTCCATCTCTCTCAAGAACAAGACTTGTCTGTTGAGGCTGAGAAGTGCTGGGTCTGAAATTGGATGAGTACATTCCTTCCCAGACATTCCTGACACTCACACATGCATAGTAACCTACATGTCAGAGGTCCTCAACCACATTCAGCCGTGGGAAGATTATTTTCTTGAACGGATGGTTGGGGGGGTTGAGGTTTTGACAGTCTTTTATATCCAACAATGAAAAAAATAAAATAGTTATTATCTCAGAAAAA
Source organism: Salmo salar (assembly GCF_905237065.1). Classification (NCBI taxonomy): domain Eukaryota; kingdom Metazoa; phylum Chordata; class Actinopteri; order Salmoniformes; family Salmonidae; genus Salmo; species Salmo salar. Next base: position 101,613,765 of record NC_059454.1, read on the forward strand.
AAAAGAAAAAAATCACGGGGGCCAAATTGGGCCTGTGCGCCACCAGTTGGGGAACCCTGCTGTATGTTATAGGGGGAACTGAACTGCATACATGCATAGTAACATTTATGTTAGGGACAATCTGTGAACTGCATGCACTTTTGTGAACTCTGTGACCACATTTCTCTTATTCAGAGCCAATAGTCAGCACAAACATTATATAATCTATTTGAAAATAAGTGCTGTTCTTCAGGTGGATTCCCAGAGAGGAACTTGAATGAACCAGCTCTGACTTTTTCCCATGGCATGGGTAATAGCCAATACCTACAGAGATTTAGGTATGTGTGTGTGTGTGAACCACCCCATATTTCTTTGACCTCTGCCTTCCCCTGATAGCCAATCAGAAGCCATGCTGAGGTCCCCACCCCAGTCCAGAGAGCCTCTAGCTAAACAAGGAGGAGCAGAGAACTCTGTGCTCTGCACTGGCTGTAACTTAAAAACAACACACACACACACGCACACAAACACGCACTTGAATAACAAACACACGTGCATGCATAAGATAAAGATTAGATAGGATCAATTCTTTATAATGTATAAACCCAGCAGATAAAGATCAGACAGGATCAATTCTTTATAATATGTAAACCCAGCAGATAAAGATCAGACAGGATCAATTCTTTATAACGTGTAAACCCAGCAGATAAAGATCAGACAGGATCAATTCTTTATAACGTGTAAACCCAGCAGATAAAAATCAGACAGGATCAATTCTTTATAATGTGTAAACCCAGCAGATAAAGATCAGACAGGATCAATTCTTTATAATGTGTAAACCCAGCAGATAAAGATCAGACAGGATCAATTCTTTATAATGTGTAAACCCAGCAGATAAAGATCAGACAGGATCAATTCTTTATAATGTGTAAACCCAGCAGATAAAGATCAGACAGGATCAATTCTTTATAATGTGTAAACCCAGCAGATAAAGATCAGACAGGATCAATTCTTTATAATGTATAAACCCAGCAGATAAAGATCAGACAGGATCAATTATTTATAATGTGTAAACCCAGCAGATAAAGATCAGACAGGATCAATTCTTTATAATGTGTAAACCCAGCAGATAAAGATCAGACAGGATCAATTCTTTATAATGTATAAACCCAGCAGAGAAAGATCAGACAGGATCAATTCTTTATAATGTGTAAACCCAGCAGATAAAGATCAGACAGGATCAATTCTTTATAATGTGTAAACCCAGCAGATAAAGATCAGACAGGATCAATTATTTATAATGTATAAACCCAGCAGATAAAGATCAGACAGGATCAATTCTTTATAATGTGTAAACCCAGCAGATAAAGATCAGACAGGATCAATTCTTTATAATGTGTAAACCCAGCAGATAAAGATCAGACAGGATCAATTCTTTATAATGTATAAACCCAGCAGAGAAAGATCAGACAGGATCAATTCTTTATAATGTGTAAACCCAGCAGATAAAGATCAGACAGGATCAATTCTTTATAATGTGTAAACCCAGCAGAGAAAGATCAGACAGGATCAATTCTTTATAATGTGTAAACCCAGCAGATAAAGATCATACAGGATCAATTCTTTATAATGTGTAAACCCAGCAGATTTGCCATTCTTGACGCACTCAACCCGGTGCGTCTGATACCTTAACGCCATACCGTGTTCAAAGGCGCAAATCTTTCACCTTGCACATTCACCCTCTGATTGGCACACATACTGTATACAATCCCTGTCTCAATTGTCTCAAGGCTTAAAAATCATCAATACTGATAGTAACAGTTAAATACTGAGTCGATGTGCAGGGGTAAGAGGTAACTGAGATTGACAAGTACATATAGGTTGGGATAAAGTGACTAGGCAGCGGCATAGATAATAAACGGTAACAGCAGTGAATGTGATGAGTCAAAAGAGTTATATCAGATATTCTGGGTAATTATTGGTTAACTATTTAACTAACTATTTAGCAGTCTTATAGCTTGTGGGTAGAAGCATTTCAGGGTCCTGTTGGTTCCAGACTTGGTGCATCGGTACTGCTTGCCGTGCGGTAGCAGAGAGAACAGTCTATGACTTGGGTGGCTGGAATCTTTGGCAATTTTTAGGGACTTCCTCTGACACCGCCTGGTATAGAGGTCCTGGATGGCAGGGAGCTCGGCCCCAGTTATGTATTGGGCCGCATGCACTACCCTCTGTAGCACCTTGCGGTCGGATGCCAAACAGTTGCTTACCAAGTGGTGATGCAACCAGTCAAGATGCTCTCGATGGTGCAGCTGTATAACTTTTTGAGGATCTGTCATGGAAAGGGCAGGTGTTCTTAATGTTTTGTATACTCAGTGTACAAGCATGTATGAGTCTTTATAATGTCTTAGAATAAGGCTGACAATCTCTCTATGTATCAAACTTTCAACTGACTGAGCTAGAATCATGCCCAAATAACACATCTGAATACTCCACTACATGAGCTCTCGTCATAGGCTACATTGCATAGCTTGTCTGGTTTTGTAATGTGAGTTAGTGAACTCGCTGTGCTGGAAAGACCCTTCCAGTGCTCTTCTAACCTCTGTCCCGACACACTCCCCTCAGCACAGATTGGGTTAAAAGCTGAGACCACTACACTTTACACTCCGCCGTATCCACAACTCTGGAGAGTGCACACCTTGTTTCAACATCTCCCAGTAACCCCCATTCACTATTTCTACTTGTTCTTTGTTTAATCTACATCCCACAGTCATGTTGTCATGGTTATTCCGTCTCATGATATGAGAGTGGCTGAATCTCACACATCCAGATGTGACCCGACTGGTGCTTCTGTTGCTCTACTTCAGATTGGTTTGGTCTGAGCTCTAAGGAGGGGAAAGGAGGAGAGGAGAGGAGGAGAGCAGACAGCAGGGAAAGGAGAAGGGGGAGGAGAGGAGGGGGAAGGAAGGAGACTTTAATTTCCTAAATTAAAATCACTTGGAGCTGATTTCCTGGCGTTTTTACAGTCACACGCAAACACACATAAAGGTCTGCTCTGGCTAGGGAGGAAAGAGTTGGGTATGGCCCCAAGGGTTACCCCAAACAAGAGATTGTATCACATGCGCATACTGTTTTTTATTTATTTATTTTTTATTCACCTTTATTTAACCAGGTAGGCCAGTTGAGAACAAGTTCTCATCTACAACTGTGACCGTGCCAAGATGAAGCAAAGCAGTGCGACACAAACAACAATACAGAGTTACACATGGAATAAACAAACATACAGTCAATAATATAATATAGCTTTGGGGGTGACCAGTGAAATAATACTGCTGGAGCGCGTGCTACGGGTGGGTGCTTATATGGTGACCAGTGAGCTGAGATAAGACGGGGCTTTACCTAGCAAAGACTTATAGATGAGCTGGAGCCAGTGGGTTTGGCGACGAATATGAAGCGAGGGCCAGCCAACGAGAGCATACGTGTCGCAGTGGTGGGTAGTATATGGGGCTTCGCTGACAAAACGGATGGCACTGCATCCAATTTGCTGGGTAGAGTGTTGGAGGCTATTTTGTAAATAACATCGTCGAAGTCAAGGATTGGTAGGATAGTCAGTTTTACGAGGGTATGTTTGGCAGCATGAGTGAAGGATGCTTTGTTGCGAAATAGGAAGCCGGTTCTAGATTTAATTTTGGATTGGAGATGCTTAATGTGAGTCTGGAAGGAGAGTTTACAGTCTAACCAGACACCTAGGTATTTGTAGTTGTCCACATACTCTAAGTCAGAACCATCCAGAGTAGTGATGCTATGGGCGGGCAGGTGCAGGCAGCGAACAGTTGAAGAGCATGCATTTAGTTTTACTTGCATTTAAGAGCAGTTGGAGGCCACGGAAGGAGAGTTGTATGGCATTGAAGCTCGTCTGGAGGTTAGTTAAAACCTGTTGTGGATAGGGGGCAGTATTTTTACGGCTGGATAAAAAACGTACCCGATTTAATCTGGTTACTACTCTTGCCCAGAAACTAGAATATGCATATAATTAGTAGATTTGGATAGAAAACACTCTAAAGTTTCTAAAACTGTTTGAATGGTGTCTGTGAGTATAACAGAACTCATATGGCAGGCAAAAACCTGAGAAGATTCCAGGCAGGAAGTGGCCTGTCTGACAATTTGTAGTCCTTCTGTTGCATCTCTATCAAAATTACAGCATCTGTGCTGTTACGTGACATTTTCTAAGTCTTCCATTGGCTCTCTAAAGCCATCAGAAAGCGCAATGACGTGTCTCCTGTCTCTGGGCAAAGTACAGCAGCAGAGTTTGTAAGTGGTCTGCCTGGGGACAGTGCGCGTTCACGAGACCTTGCCATTTTTTTCTTTCACTCTTTGAATTAATACAACGTTGTCCGGTTGGAATATTATCGCTATTTTACGAGAAAAATAGCATAAAAATTGATTTTAAACAGCGTTTGACATGCTTCGAAGTACGGTAATTTTGAATTTTTTTGTCACGAAATGCACTCGCGCGTTACCCTTCGGATAGTAACCTGAACGCACGAACAAAACGGAGGTATTTGGATATAACTATGGATTATTTGGAACCAAAACAACATTTGTTGTTGAAGTAGAAGTCCTGGGAGTGCATTCTGACGAAGAACAGCAAAGGTAATCCAATTTTTCTAATAGTAATTCTGAGTTTAGGCTGCCCCGACGTTGGCGGGTCTGAATAGCTAGCCTGTGATGGCTGAGCTATGTACTCAGAATATTGCAAAATGTGCTTTCGCCGAAAAGCTATTTTAAAATCTGACATAGCGTTTGCATAAAGGAGTTCTGTATCTATAATTCTTAAAATAATTGTTATGTATTTTGTCAACGTTTATCATGAGTAATTTAGTAAATTCACTGGAAGTTTTCGGTGGGTATGCTAGTTCTGAACTTCACATGCTGGTTTTTGATATAAATATGAACTTGATTGAACAAAACATGCATGTATTGTATAACATAATGTCCTAGGAGTGTCATCTGATGAAGATCATCAAAGATTAGTGCTGCATTTAGCTGTGGTTTTGGTTTTTGTGACATATATGCTTGCTTTGAAAATGGCTGTGTGATTATTTTTGGCTGGGTACTCTCCTGATATAATCTAATGTTTTGTTTTCGCTGTAAAGCCTTTTTGAAATCGGACAACGTGGTTGGATTAACGAGAGTCTTATCTTTCAAATTTTGTAAAATTGTCATATGTTTGAGAAATTGAAGTTATAGCATTTTTAAGGTTTTTGTATTTCGCGCCACGCTCTACCATTGGATATTTGGCGAGGCGTTCCGCTAGCGGAACATCTGTCCTCATTAACACAGTGTCCAAAGAAGGGCCAGAAGTATACAGAATGGTGTCGTCTGCGTAGAGGTGGATCAGCGAATCACCAGCAGCAAGAGCGACATCATTGATGTATATAGAGAAAAGGGTAAGAGAGGGTCCAGATTGTCTAGCCCGGCTGACTTGTTGGGGTCCAGATTTTGCAGCTCTTTCAGAACATCAGCTATCTGGATTTGGGTGAAGGAGAAATGGGGGAGGCTTGGGCAAGTTGCTGTGGGGGGCGCAGGGCTGTTAACCGGGGTAGGGGTAGCCAGGTGGAAAGCATGCTGAGGGGCAATATAGTCAATATACTCAACAGCATGGGGATGCAGTGCCTTAGACCACTGCACCACTTGGGAGGCCAGCAAAAGGTATGTTTTTGTGCACTACGTCATCACTTTTATCCCCATCAAGTCAATTTGATGGAAAGGGAAAAGGGAAAGTGGGATACCTAGTCAGTTGTACAACTGAATGCCTTCAACTGAAATGTGTCTTCCACATTTAACCCAACCTCAATCAATCAGAGAGGTGCTGGGGGATTCCTTAATCGACAGCCGTGTTTTCGGCGCCCGGAGAACAGTGGGTTAACTGCCTTGCTCAGTGGCAGAACAACAGATTTTTTTACCTTGTCAGCTCGGGGATTCGATCCAGCAACCTTTCGGTTACTGGCCCAATATCTGATGGAATAACGCGCATATTGTTTTTATGTGGATTTTAGAATATTCACATGAAAATCTGTTGCCAATTGGATGGAAACCTAGCTCCTGACTATGGATTTAAGGAGGGGTGGTTCTACTCTTTCCTTCCCCTGGGATGTGGCAGAATAGGTCACTGGCAACTGAGTGGGTGGCCAAGCACTGCTGTAGAGGCCATACATCAGATCACTGACATGTTTCAGAAGCTGTAAAGACAGACTAATCATGATTAACCATTACCTAAGGTCTTCACTAAATTAGACTTAGCAAGTATATTGACTATATTACGACTCAGCAATCTGGCAGGCAGGCAGAGAGACGGAGAGAGACAGACAGCCAAACAGATGACTTCTGTACTCATTCCCTTTGTTGTCTCTTCCATCCAAACTATAAGATTCCTGCAACTAAATATAATCTAGAGTCTAAAGGCAGTTGAGAGGTGTAACGTTTGAATGTGTGTTGAGGGGGAGCAGGGTACTGTATTGTCAAATACAAAACACACAAAAATACAAGGATCCCTGATGAATCAAGAAAGATTTCACATATGTATTCATCTACCATCTCTCTCTCTCTCACACACACACACACACACACACACACACACACACACACACACACACACACACACACACACACACACACACACACACACACACACACACACACACACACACACACATTTACTGTAACTAATTAAACGTTAGCCCATTAGCTACAACAGGTAAAGTTGAAAACTTACCATGTCCGTGGATGATTAGCCAGAGAACTAACATTAGCTAGCTAGCAAAACTTTCCTTGATCATCTTCTCTCCAACAAACCATCGCTTTACTTACAAGAGAAAACTAAAATGCAGGAGAAGAGGGACGACCATTTTGCAGTCAAAACATTTCAATGCTTTGTTTGTTTTCCAGCTGTGTTGTAGCCTATCGGGTGCTCTGTCCCAATGGACGTGTAGAATGTTGATGCGCGCAGGCAAAAAGAGATGTTTGTATTTGTATTTATTATGCATGCCCATTAGCTGCTGCCAAGGCTGCCAAAATGAAGGCAGTTTACACATTTTTAAAAACATTACAATACATTCACAGATTTCACAACTCACTGTGCGACCTCAGGCCCCTACTCCACCACTACCACATATCTACAGTACAAAATCCATGTGTACGTGTGTGTTTAGTGCGTATGTTATTGTGTGTGTGTGTATGCATGTGTCTGTGCCTATGTTTGTGTTGCTTCACAGTCCCCCTTGTTCCATAAGGTGTTTTTTTAATCTATTTTTTTTATCAAATTTTACTGCTTGCATGAGTTACTTGATGTGGACTAGAGTTCCATGTAGTCATGTCTCTATGTAGTGCTGTGCGCCTCCCATAGTCTGTTCTGGACTTGGGGACTGTGAAGAGACCTCTTGTGGCATATCTTGTGGGGATATGCATGGGTGTTCGAGCTGTGTACCAGTAGTTCAAACAGACAGCTTGTAGTGATGAAGTCAATCTCTCCTCCACTTTGAGCCAGGAGAGATTAACATGCATATTATTATTAGCTCTCCCTGTCCATCCAAGGGCCAGCCGTGCTGCCCTGTTCTGAGGAAAATTGTTAAGTCCTTTTTTGTGGCATCTGACCACATGACTGAACAGTAGTCCATGTGCGACAAACCTATGGCCTGTAGGACCTGCCTTGTTGATAGTGCTGTTAACTTTATTATGGACATACTTCTCCCCAACTCCCCATCTTAGCTACTGTCAAAACATACTCAATATGTTCTGACCATGGTGGAGCTGAGTTTGCCTTTTCCCCCAAAATGTCCTTTAAGGTGCTCCAAAGCTTTTTGCTATCATTCTTTATTTCATTTATCTTTGTTTCATAGTGTAGTTTCTTCTTCTTTTTATTCAGTTTGGTCACATGGTTTCTCAGTTTGCAGTACGTTTGCCAATCGGTTGTGCAGCCAGAGTTACCATTCCTTTTGCCTCATCCCTCTCAACCATACAATTTTTCAATTCCTCATTAATCCACAGGGATTTAACAGTTTTTAACAGTCATTTTCTTAATGGGTGTGTGCTTATTAGTAACTGGAATAAGCAATTTCATAAATGTGTCAAGTGCAGCATCTGGTTGCTCCTCATTACACACCGTAGACCAACAGATATTCTTTACATCAACAACATAGGAATCACTACGAAACTTATTGTATGACCTCTCATACACTATATTAGGCCCAGCCTTTGGAACTTTGGTTTTCCTAGATATGGCTACTATACTGTGATCACTACATCTGATGGATCTGGATACTGCTTTAAAACACATTTCTGCAGCATTAGTAAAGATGTGATCAATACATGATTTCATTCCTGTGCTGTTTGTAACTACACTGGTCAGTTGAATGATAACCTAAACCAGGTTGCAGACACTGGTTACAGTTTGAAGCTTTTTCTTGAGTGGGCAGCTTGATGAAAGCCAGTCAATATTTAAATCACCCAGATAAAATACCTCTCTGTTGATATCACATACATCATCAAACATTTCATACATATTATCCAGATACTGACTGTTAGCACTTGGTGGTCTATAGCAGCTTCCCACCAGAATTGGCTTTAGGTGAGGCAGATGAACCTGTAACCATATTCCTTCAACAGTATTTAACATGAAATCCTCTCTAATCATCACAGGAATATGACTCTGAATATAAACAGCCGCACCTCCTTTTCTGTAGATCTTATAACCTTGTATTGCTACCACTGTATCATCAAAGGTATTATCTAAGTGAGTTTCAGAGATAGTCAGAATATGAACGTAATCTGTTACGAGCAAATGATTGATTTCATGAACTGTGTTTCTTCAGCTACATATGTTAACGTGGGCTATTTTGAGCACTTTTCTTCTGGGATACTTACTTGTTTTTCTTGCTTTACTGGGAATCTCAGCAGCAGTAGATGTGCTCATGTTTATGCTAGTGCAGGGTGAACTGTACACCGTGGACTTCCTCCTAGGGCACACCGGCTCAGTGCTAACAGTATAAATCTGGTTCATAGGCACATGATTACAGCATACAATAGCTGTAGGATCAGCAGAGGCATTCAATGCAGTTAGAGGTACATAAATTAGGTTACTTACATTGTGTCTACCAACGCCCCAAGGATAATGTACATTTGCTGAAGCATTATGACAACTCTGTGTCACAATGTTAGGGTTTAACTGAGCTGGGCTTGGGTCATTGATAAGTCATTGTCTCAACACAGCCTTATATTGCTGTGAAAGGATCCAGGAACCCAAAATGATTTGGGTGGATCCCATCCTCTTTACAAAATGTTATGTTAAGTGTTTAAAAGCTTTAAGGGAAAATATAGTCATATTATCAGGGTTAAATGCAGGTACAATAATTTGTACTAATTACTGATGAAAATAAATGCAATAAAAATAGGTCATAGGCCTACATGTTATTTTGTTAAATTCTGTTGCTCTTTCTGTGCACCAGTTTCAGAGGTCTACGGTCACCGGTCTCTAAGAACTGAACTGTGTCATTACGTACAGCTGGTCCCCATATTCTCCCTGATTAGTAAATGTATTAGTGTGCCCTTCGTTCACCATTGTCTTGTTGATTATTGTTCCAATGTCCATTGGTCGTGTGAGTACTTATGCTTCATTGTTTTGGCTTTCGTGCCGCTTGTATTGTGCACAGATGATTACGGGTCTCGTCTTGTGTTGTATCATTGTGCGCTTGTGTTTTCGGGTCTCGCCCCGTGTTATTTATTCAAGGTTCTCCTCGCTCTTTTGTTTCGCTTTCAACCCTGTGTTTTGTATACGTGTTTGTTTGGTCTTCGTCCCCGTGCCTTTACTGTAATTTGGGCTGTAATTTGGGTAGTGATTAAAAAAAACTATTACGCATTCCTGATCCTTTATACCAACATGACAAGTGGGTCCAAATAGAACATCCAAATTGCATTCAGTGGAACAGAAGAACATTTGCAGCACAATGAACACTGCAATTAGCTAACACAGACAAAGGATTACCATTAGAAGCCAACACAGCAAACTACCAGATAGCATTAATTAAACAACCATTAGTTTACTGCATTTTAACGGCAGTGGATTTTTGTATGGGAATCCTGTATTATTTTGCATGTTTATCTTACATAGAACAAATGTTATGGAAGTGAATGTGAGCTTTTCAATTAAGTGGACAGCAACCACGAAAAACACTGCACAGCCTGTAATAAAATCAAAAGCATTATAGCATCGGAGATTCTCTTAGTTAGGGATGATGCCTGATTGCTATAAGACCTCAGACTGTCACAAATTGTAGCTTTTAATGACCTAGCAAATTCAATGACTTGGATGTGAAATACACTGAGTGCATCGAACCTTAGGAACACCTTCCTAATATTGAGTTGCACTCCCCCTTTTGCCCTCGTAACAGCCTCAATTCGTTGGGGCATGGACTCTGCAAGGGGTTGAAAGCGTTGAACAGGGATGACAGCCCATTTTGACTCCTATGCTTCCTTCCCACATTTGTGTCAAGTTGGCTGTATGTCCTTTGGATGGTGGACCATTCTTGATACACATGAGAAACTGTTGAGCGTGAAAAATCCAACAGCATTACAGTTCTTGACACAAACATTGCATATGTGCATCTGACTCCTATTCATTATCACATCGCACATTCATGAGCACAACATTTCTGAACCGGTCTCGAAACCATCCTGGACCATCAGAAGCACCAGCCCCGATAGTAGGTCCACTTACTACAGGTACATCCATGTCAGATCCATCACTTACTACAGGTACATCCATGTCAGATCCATCACTTACTACAGGTACATTCATGTCAGATCCATCACTTACTACAGGTACATCCATGTCAGATCCATCACTTACTACAGGTACATCCATGTCAGATCCATCACTTACTACAGGTACATCCATGTCAGATCCATCACTTACTACAGGTACATCCATGTCAGATCCATCACTTACTACAGATACATCCATGTCAGATCCATCACTTACTACAGGTACATCCATGTCAGATCCATTACTTACTACAGGTACATCCATGTCAGATCCATTACTTACTACAGGTACATCCATGTCAGATCCATCACTTACTACAGGTACATCCATGTCAGATCTAACTACAGGTACATCCATGTCAGATCCATCACTTACTACAGGTACATCCATGTCAGATCCATCAGTCTGAACTGTAGTTCTACCAATCTGTTTTCCAGCCTCTGCATATGATACATCATGACTGATCCTGTATCTCTGAGCCTCTCTAGCCTCTCTCTGTACCTGGCATCCACCAAATGCAGCTCTGTGTTTTGCCCCACAATTACAGCACTTAACCTTCACATTGCTTCCACATTCACCATAATCATGTTCCCCTCCACACTTGGCACATCTTTTCTGTCCTTTACTCTGAGCAGCTACATGTCCCATTCTTTAGGCATTTAAAACACCACAGTGCATATGGGACAAATTCTCTAACATTGAAACTAAGGAAGACTTTCTCAAACCTCAGCATCACTGATAAGCTTTTACTTTTTTGACCCTCTTTCCTACTGATTAACCTTTTGGCCTCAATCACTCTGCCTTCCTTCACATTCGTTTTAATATCAACTGTGGACGTAGATATTGGGACCCCAGTGAAGACTCCCCTCAATCTAGCATAATCACCAGGGACATGGCTTTTAATCTTCTTCCCATTAAGCTTTTCCATTTTCAGAATCTTCTCTTGCTGAGCCTGTCTACCACACAATGTTAACAATCTACCATTTCCAATGAAACAAGCTAATTTCACTTCACCTACCTCTTTCTCTATGGCATTAGTTAGTTGGATAGGGTGTGAGGCCCTGTGGTCTCATCAAACACCCCTTTCCACTCCAACACATCACTACTATTGCTTCCTACCCTGGCCCTCTTTATGCTTTCTTTACTAGACACTCCACTGCTTTCTGTATCATGATCTCTCTTCTTCCTATGTCTTTCCACTACTGACCATTCTGGTCCTTGACCCTCATCCTCCCGCTGCACACCATCAGAACTGACACTCATATTGTTCTCATTCCAGCACAGCTGTTGCTTCAGCAGCCATTTCCCATTCCCTGAACTATGGATCAACTCTTACACACTTCACCAATCAAGGAACCTCCTGCGAACAATGTACACAACTTGACCTCCCACCTGCCCCGATACCCCGTTCAAAGACACTTAAATCTTCTGTCTTGCCCATTCACCCTCTGAATGGCACACATACACAATCCATGTCTCAGTTGTCTCAAGGCTTAAAACTCCTTCTTTAACATGTCTCCTACCCTTCATCTACACTGATTGAAGTGGAGGTAACTTCTTATGGATGGTGGCAGTATTGAGTAGCTTGGCTGACTAACGTGCCCAGAGAAAACTGCCTGCTACTCAGTCCCAGAAACTAAGATATGCATATTATTAGTATATTTGGATAGAAAACACTCTGACATTTCTAAAACTGTTTGAATGATGTCTGTGAGTATAACAGAACTCATATGGCAGACAAAAACCTGAGAAAAAATCCAAACAGGAAGTGGTTTGTAGTTTTTCAAGTGATTGCCTATCCAAACTACAGTGTCTGTGGGGTCATTTTGCACTTCCTAAGGCTTCCACTAGATGTCAACAGTCTTTAGAACCTTGTTTGAGGCTTCTACTGTGAAGTGAGGATGAATAAGAGCTCCTGGAGTCAGAACACTGCCAGCAGGACAAGAGGCTCAGCCATGCGCACTCACGTGAGCGGTAGCTCAGTTCCATTGCATTTCTGAAGACAAAGGATTTCTCCGGTTGAAACTTTATTGCAGATTTATGATAAAAACATCCTAAAGATTGATTCTATACATCGTTTGACATGTTTCTACGAACTGTAATGGGATTTTTTTAGTTTTCGTCTGACCTGCGCGTCGTGAATTTGGATTTGTGAACTGAAGGCGCGAACAAAAAGGAGTTATTTGGACATAAAGGATGGACTTTATCGAACAAAACAAACATTTATTGTTGAACTGGGATTCCTGGGAGTGCATTCTGATGAAGATCATCAAAGGTAAGTGAATATTTATAATGCTATTTCTGACTATTGTTGACTCGAACATGGCGGATATATTGTATGGCATGTTTTTGTGTCTGAGCGCCGTACTCAGATTATTGCTTTTTCGGTAAAGCTTTTTTAAAATCTGACACAGCGGTTGCATTGAGGAGAAGTTTATCTAAAGTTCCATGTATAACAACTGTATTTTCATGAACATTTATGATGAGTATTTCTGTAAACATCACCGGATGTTTTGGAGGCAAAAGATTACTGGACATAACATGCCAATGTAAACTGAGATTTTTGGATATAAATATGAACTTTATCGAACAAAACATACATGTATTGTGTAACATGAAGTCATATGAGTGTCATCTGATGAAGATCATCAAAGGTTAGTGATTAATTTTATCTCTATTTCTTTTTGTTGTTTTGAATTTGGCGCCCTGCACTTTCACTGGCTGTTGTCATATCTTTCCCGCTAACGGGATTCAAGCCATAAGAAGTTTTAACAGGTGACATCAATAAGGGATCATCGCTTTCACCTGGATTCACCTGGTCAGTCTATGTCATGGAAAGAACAGTTCATGTTTTATACAATCAGTGTATATCACATTTCTTAGTTTTTTAAAATTGGTATTTCATCACCTGCCGAATAAAAATGTCCTGAAAAAGTTAATTGGACCGGAAAAGCTGAAGTGGACTTGGCCCAGTAGCGTTAACCGGAGCCCACTTTTGTGCACTCTGCCACCTGTAGTTTGCTAAGAAGAATCATGCAAACCCTGCTGAAAAACAACATTATTCCAATTTGTATAATTGTAATGGTTCTAGTGTCTTATATCCAATGGGTGACTGGCCAACAAACACTACGCACATATTAAGTGTTCAATCAGATTTCAACCAAAAAACAGATATAAACCAAAATAAGACGCATTTTTCATGAAGTCGAAAAATACTTCTTAATCTGGTTGTGATCTGTCCCAACCAGATTTCAACCAGAAAAATAAATCTTTATCACGTCGTATGCCCACTGAGTACAGTTTAGGGCTGGACATAGTTTCAGTGGTGGGAAAAGTACCCAATTGTCATAAAAGTATAGATACCTTAATAGAAAGTTACTCATGTAAAGTGAGTCAGCCAGTAAAATACTACCTGAGTAAAAGTCTAAAAGTATTTGGTTTTAAATATACTTAAGTATCAAAAGTAAATGTAATTGCTAAAGTGTACTTAGGTATCAAAAGTAAAAGTATAACTAATAAAAAATTCCTTATATTAAGCAAAGCAGACGGCACCATTTTCTTGTTTTTAAAATGTACGGATAGCCAGGGGCACACTCCAACACTAGAGCATGAATTTCACAATTTTCCTGTCCTGCTGAGCAAGACAAAGTTGACTACAAATACAAATTGGCCAATGTCTTTGCAATTGATACAAAAAGTGACGTATAAAAAGATGGTTCAAATGAAAAACCAGATGACTGCATTACATTCTAAACAGTAAGCTATAGACCTGTTTCAATCATATTGAAATACATTTCATGTTCAATCAATTGAGTTCTATTTTGCTACTTGTAGGCTATTGTCTGTAATTTGTCTCAATATATTTCATGATGTGTACTCTAGATATGCCAAATTGGTGATGCAAATAACCAAAGCTTGATGATGAGTTGGTTATTTGAAACAGCTTTGTAGTGCTAGGGCAAAACCAAAACCTGTACCCAGGGGGGGCCCCAGGACCGAGTTTGGGAAACCTTGGTCTAGTGTATTATTATAGGATACACATTAGAACAATCTGCCTCTATATTTGCAGCTGTATGTGATAATATCTCTCCAGGAGCTTATCCATCGTCAGTATTGTGAAATAATTCTAATGTTAAGTCAGATTTGAACTGAGAAAGCAACGCTCTAGTTCTTTTGAGCGTACCAGTATGGACTCATGCTCCAAAGACGCACCTAGTGACCGTTCTCTCTGTGTGGTGTTTTGGAAAATGCGCGTTACTTCTTATGCCGTTGTAGGAAAGATGCATCGTTTAAACACTCGTAAGCCTAAGTTCCATTGCTCTCGGGAAACCCGGGCCTTGCCTGGTTTAGTTAAAAAGGTAAAATAAATGTATTTTTCAATTTGATTTAAATGTGTCTAAGAAACAAATGTCATGGCAGGTGTAGGTAGGGTGGCAGTGGGCCCACCAAGCCCCTACACAAGTCAGCAGAGGCTGTGGTGATCGGAGGGGGCAGTCTGGGATGCCAGACCGTCTACCACCTAGCCAAGATGGCCAATGTGGTGATGTTGGAGAGAGACAGACTGCCCGCCGGAACCAACTGGCACACAGCAGATAGGTACTACCCACTACCAAGAACCCTGTGGGCTGTGGCTTATGCAGCTATGGATTCATGAATGTGTTGGGATGTTTTGTAAATTAATTCATACCGTATATAGCTGTGTTTCTTAATGCTTTTCCCGGGGACCCAAAGTAGTACACATTTTAGTTTTTTTCCTTTCCTGAAATCAAATCATCAAAGTTTCGTGATGAGTAATCATTTGAATCAGCCTCAGTACCAGGGTGAAGAAACACTGGTATACCAGATGCAGAGTAGGAATATTTTAAGTTCTCAAATATGACCTGTTCAGAAAAGCAGTGAATTTACGTTTGAGTTTCAAATGATTCCAGCTTGTTTTTAGCCTGAGAAACTACATTCTAAGCTAGGGGTGGGCAATAATTTAGTCTCGAGGGCCACATCGGGATTTCAAACAGATTTGTTTGTCAAAAGCAATTTGCACACTAGAAAAAGACCAGTTAGGTCCATTTCAAACCCGGACGACACTGGGCCAATTGTGCGCCGCCATATGGGACTCCCAATCACGACCGGGTGTGATACATGAGCAGTTTAAAGGAGAAAAATATAAGCCCTGAGATTGTTAAACGGGATCATAATTGTAGGAAAACCCTTTTACTCACATGTTAGTCTCTCTCTCTCTCTCTCTCTCTCTCTCTCTCTGCTCTCTCACTCTCTCTGTTTTATGTATCCCGTCTATCTGTGGTATGTATCCCGTCTATCTGCTGTATGTATCCAGTCTATCTGTGGTATGTATCCCGTCTATCTGTGGTATGTATCCCGTCTATCTGTGGTATGTATCCCGTCTATCTGTGGTATGTATCCAGTCTATCTGTGCTATGTATCCCGTCTCTCTGTGGTATGTAACCAGTGGCATGGGGTCAGGGAGGTCAGGGAACCCCTGAGATGATAAGGAAGGGTCCAGTCCAGGCCACTGTTCCAGATACTCTCTCCTGTTATTAGCTATACTAATGTTTATTCAACAGTAAAGCCTTTACATAAAGTCCTATAATGCTGTTACCTGACAGTCTGACCCCACACCCAGTTCCTTGTTAGATACTGAGTGGTATGCTGTATGATGGCCAGTGATAGATACCACACTATGGCACTTTATACTCTGTTTGCACTACTGTTGGCATTGCTCTTGTAACACCCACTCGCTCTCAATGTCAATTACATTGAAAAGCTCTTGAAGAATCTCTATGCTATTATGTTTTCACCATATACAGTACATTCGGACCCTTTTACTTTTTACACATTTTGTTACGTTATGTTGCAGCCTTATTCTAAAATTGATTAAATCATTTTTCCCCCTCGTCAATCTACACACAATACCCCATGATGACAAAGCAAAAACAGGTTTTTATAATTTTTTGTAAATGTATTAAAAATCAAAAGCTGAAATATCACAATTATATAAATATTCAGACCCTTTACTCAGTAATTTGTTGAAGCACCTTTGGCAGCGATTACAGACTCGATTCTTCTTGGGTATGACGCTACAAGCTTGGCACACTGGGGCGGCAGGTAGCCTAGTGGTTAGAGCGTTGGACTAGTAACCGGAAAGTTGCAAGATCGAATCCCTGAGCTGACAAGGTAAAAATCTGTCGTTTAAGAATGTGAAATGTCAGAATAATAGTAGAGAGAAATATATATTTCAGCTTTAATTTATTTCATCACATTCCAAGTGGGTCAGAAGTTTACATACACTCAGTTAGTATTTGGTAGCATTGCCTTTAAATTGTTTAACTTATGTCAAATTTTTCGGGTAGCCTTCCACAAGCTTCCACAATAAGTTGGGTGAGTTTTGGCCCATTCCTCCTGACAGAGCTGGTGTAACGGAATCAGGTTTGTAGGCCTCCTTGCTCGCACACGCCTTTTCAGTTCTGCCCACAAATTTCAGAGCTTTGTGATGGCCACTCCAATACCTTGACTTTGTTGTCCTTAAGCCATTTTGCCACAACTTTGTAAGTATGCTTGGGGTCATTGTCCATTTGGAAGACCCATTTGCAACCAAGCTTTTACTTCCAGGCTGATGTCTTGAGATGTTGCTTCAATATATCCACATCATTTTCCTACCTCATGATGCCATCTATTTTGTGAAGTGCACCAGTCTCTCCTGCAGCAAAGCACCCCCACAACATGATGCTGTCACCTTCGTGCTTCACGGTTGGGATGGTGTTCTTTGGCTTACAAGCCTCCCTCTTTTCCCTCCAAACATAATGATGGTCATTATGGCCAAACAGTTCTATTTTTGTTTCATCAGACTAGAGGATATTTCTACAAAACGTACAATCTTTGTCCCCATGTGCAGTTGCAAACCGTAGTCTGGCTTTTTTATGGCGGTTTTGGAGCAGTGGCTTCTTCCTCGCTGAACGGCCTTTCAGGTTATGTTGATATAGGACTCGTTTTACTGTGGATATAGATACTTTTGTACCTGTTTCCTCCAGCATCTTCACAAGGTCCTTTGCTGTTGTTCTGGGATTGATTTATACTTTTCAGACCAAAGTATGTTCATCTCTAGGAGACAGAACGCGTCTTCTTCCTGAGCGTTATGGCGGCTGTGTGGTTCGGGGTTGTTGATATAATTGTTTATGTAGAGAGGTGTTGTTTAGAGTATTCCGGGGTTTTGGTCTATGTTCTATGTTAGTGCATTTCTATGTTCAGTCTAGTCTATCTATTTCTATGTTTAGTTAATTGGGATTGGGCCTTCAATTGGAGGCAGCTGTTCCTCGTTGCCTCTGATTGATGGTCCTATGTATAGGGGTTTGTTTGTTATGGGAATTGTGGGAGGTTGTTTTTGCATTGCTGTGTGTACCTGCATTACTGTTTGTCGGCCGTTTGTTTTTCTTGTTTTGTTTAGTAAGTGTTCTAAATAAAGTTAGAATGAGCACTCAACCCGCTGCGCCTTGGTCCACTTCCTACGACGACCGTTACAGTCATGCACAAAGTAGATGTCCTAACCGACTTGTCAAAACTATAGTTTGTTAACAAGAAATTTGTGGAGTGGTTGAATAATAATAATTTTTAATGACTCCAACCTAAGTGTATGTAAACTTCTGACTTCAACTGTATATAAATAAGGTAATTCTGTTTTTTCTTTCTTAAATGTGCAGAAATTTGTAAAAACCTGTTTACGCTTTGTCATTATATGGTATTGTGTGTAGATTGGTGAGGAAAATGTTTTAATCAATTTTAGAATAAAGCTGTAACAGAATGTGGAAAAAGTTAATATTTCTGAATATTTCCAAAGGCGCTGTAACTACAGGGTGCATGTTAGGACGTAAGGAGTATGTATGTGGCTTTGAGTTTTTACTGATCAGGTCACATGAATCACAGCTAGGGTCAGGAATTGTTCCATCCTGATTAGTGATCTTATTACGAAAAACTCCTGTTCCTAGTTCTAACAATATGAGGAGATCAAGAAGACCCTCTTTTATAGGGGCAATCTGTGACTGCTAAATCCATGTTTGTACTTTTAAATTGATGATATACAGTACATTTGGAAAGTATTCAGACCCCTTCCCCTTTTCCACATTTTGTTACATTACAGCCTTATTCTAAAATTGATTAAATATGTTTTTTTCCCTCATCAATCTACACACAATATCCCATAATGACAAAGCAAAACATTATTTTAGACATTATCGCAAATGTATAAAACAAAAAAAACAGAAATACCTTATTTATATAGGTATTCAGACCCCTTCCCTTTTTCCACATTTTGTTACATTACAGCCTTATTCTAAAATTGATTAAATAAATTGTTTTCCTCTTCAATCTGCTGTACACACAATACCCCATAATGACATCACAATACCCCATAATGACATCACAATAGCCCATAATGACATCACAATAGCCCATAATGACATCACAATACCCCATAATGACATCACAATACCCCATAATGACAAAGCGAAAACAGGTTTTTATACATTTGTGCAACTCAGACCCCCGTGGTCATCAACTGTGCAGGTCAGCTGTTTCCTATGTGATTTGCACTCTGCAATAGTCTGGAAATAGCTGAGAGACGGGTCAGGTGGGTTATGTCCAGGTGGGTTAAGATAAAATATACATAATAATGATTTTCCGACATGACCTCACATGCTTTAGCATAAGAGTTGAGGTTGTTTCAGTTCATTGTTGTAAAAGAGAGTGTAAAGGCATATAATTATTCTAAATGGAATAAACAAAATAAATTAAGAGTTGGGCTGTGGATTTGCCTTCCTACCAGCGGAGGGTAATCATTGATAGACAGACACAAACATCTGGGCTCTATTCAAGATCACTGAACCATTACAACAAGCCCTTAAAAAGAAATAGGGCTGATGTGGACGGATCATTGACGATAAATTGTAATGAGTAGTTATTTGGGAGACTAGGTGATTTGTAGATCAGTGATTCTGCACACTGGCTGTGCTGTGATGGGGCTCCCGAGTGGCGCAGCAGTCTTAGGCACTGCATCTCAGTGTTTGAGGTGTCACTACAGACACCCTGGTTCAATTCCAGGCTGTGTTTATACACACACATACACACAGAGGTCTAGAGATTACGCAACCTGTCAGATCAAATGAGTCAGTCTACTGCAGACAGGAAAATAACCTGTGAGTATTTGTATTTATTATGGATCCCCATTAGCTGCTGCCTTGGCAGCAGCTACTCTTCCTGGGGTTCAGCAAAATTAAGCAGTTAATACAATTTTTAAATATTACAATACATTCACATATTTCAAAACACACTGTGTGCCCTCAGGCCCCTCCTCCACCACTACCACATATCTACAGTACTAAATCCATGTGTACGTGTGTGTATAGTGCGTATGTTATCGTGTGTGTGTATGCTTGTGTCTGTTACTATGGCTGTGTTGCTTCACAGTCCCCCCTGTTCCATAAGGTGTATTTTTATCTGTTTATAAATCTAATTTTACTGCTTGCATCAGTTACTTGATGTGGAATAGAGTTCCATGTAGTCATGTCTCTATGTAGTGCTGTGCGCCTCCCATAGTCTGTTCTGGACTTGGGGACTGTGACTACGGGGACTATGTACACACCAGTCTAGCACGTGAAGCTAAAAGACAGACTTTAGTCAGCAAAGAGCCCAACAGCTTTATTGTTCTTCTCCAGTTACTTGCAACACTGTTATCCATAGTGTTTCAAAAGACCAAGGACTTATTGAAACAAAATAGTCCCACAAAGGTCAATGCTTTTGCAGAAATGACAAATTCAATTTGCAAAATTGTAATCAATAGTGTTCAATGGGAGTTCAAACCAAATATGGAGACAAAATAAACCTGAGAACACGGGTCAACATTTTAACCAGCATTGATTCACACAGTTAAATACTATATTAGAGAGAAGTGTCATGTGGTGTCATATCTTATGCTGTTTTATTGGACTGTGTTATTATTATGCCTGTGATCTGTTAGGAGAAGGGTTGCCAAATTCTGGTATTTAAATACAAAATACCCAGAACTTTCCCAAAATTCCCAGGTTATTCCAGAAATCCTTGTTGGAGGAATCTGGATTTCCTGCGTATTCCCTTCTTATTCTGGGAATCTTACACAGAGATTTATGGAAAACCTGGCCATTTTGGGAAAGTTATGGGTATTTTGCAACCCTAGTTAGGAGTATGTAAATAATGCTTCGCTCTCCCTGATCCCCAAATAAAACAGGATGTTTCTCACCCCCTCTAAAACATGATGTTTCTCTCATCCGCTAGAACATGATGTTTCTCTCCTCTTCCAGAACATGTTTCTCTCCTCTTCTAGAACATGTTTCTGTCTCCTTTTCTAGAACATGATGTTTCTCTCCTCTAGAAGGGTTCTCTCTCCTTTTCTAGAACATGACGTTTCTCTCTCTCCCTCTAAAACATTATGTTTCTCTCCTCGTCTAAAACATGATGATTCTCTCCTCCTCTAGAACATGATGTTTCTCTCCTCTTCTAGAACATGATGTTTCTCTCCTCCTCTAGAACATGATGTTTCTTTCTCCTCCTCTAGAAAATTATGTTTCTCTCCTCTTCTAGAACATGATGTTTCTCTCCTCTTGTAGAACATGATGTTTCTCTCCTCTTCTAGAACATGATGTTTCTCTCTCCTCTAGAACATGATGTTTCTCTCCTCTTCTAGAACATGATGTTTCTCTCTCCTCCTCTAGAACATGATGTTTCTCTCTCCTCTAGAACATGATGTTTCTCTCTCCTCTTCTAGAACATGATGTTTCTCTCCTCCTCTAGAACATGATGTTTCTCTCTCCTCCTCTAGAACATGATGTTTCTCTCTCCTCTAGAACATGATGTTTCTCTCCTCCTCTAAAACATGATGTTTCTCTCTCTTCTAGAACATGATGTTTCTCTCTCCTCCTCTAGAACATAATGTTTCTCTCTCCTCCTCTAAAACATGATGTTTCTCTCCTCTTCTAGAACATGATGTTTCTCTCTCCTCCTCTAGAACATGATGTTTCTCTCTCCTCTTGTAGAACATGATGTTTCTCTCCTCCTCTAGAACATGATGTTTCTCTCCTCCTCTAAAACATGATGTTTCTCTCCTCCTCTAAAACATGATGTTTCTCTCTCCTCTAAAACATGATGTTTCTCTCTCCTCCTCTAAAACATGATGTTTCTCTCTCCCTCTAGAACATGATGTTTCTCTCTCCTTCTCTAGAACATTATGTTTTTCTCCTCTAGAACATGATGTTTCTCTCTCCTCCTCTAAAACATGATGTTTCTCTCTCCTCCTCTAGAACATGATGTTTCTCTCTCCTTCTCTAGAACATTATGTTTTTCTCCTCTAAAACATGATGTTTCTCTCTCCTCCTCTAAAACATGATGTTTCTCTCCTCTTCCTAAAACATGATGTTTCTCTCCTCTTCTAGAACATGATGTTTCTCTCCTCTAGAACATGATGTTTCTCTCTCCTCTAGAACATGATGTTTCTCTCCTCTTGTAGAACATGATGTTTTTCTCTCTCCTCTAGAACATGATGTTTCTCTCCTCTTCTAGAACATGATGTTTCTCTCTCCTCCTCTAGAACATGATGTTTCTCTCCTCTTCTAGAACATGATGTTTCTCTCCTCTTCTAGAACATGATGTTTCTCTCCTCTTGTAGAACATGATGTTTCTCTCCTCTTCTAGAACATGATGTTTCTCTCCTCTTCTAGAACATGTGTCACGTCCTGACCATAGAAAGCTTTTATTTTCTATGGTAGAGTAGGTCAGGGTGTGACAGGGGCTTTTGTCTAGTTTATTTATTTCTATGTTGGTTCTAGTTTCTTTTTTCTATGTTGGAGGTTTCGTCTATTTTCTGTATTTCTATGTGGGGTTCTAGTTTCTGTATTTCTATGTTGTTGTTTTTTTGGGATGATCTCCAATTAGAGGCAGCTGGTCATCATTGTCTCTAATTGGGGATCATATTTAAGTTGTTGTTTTTCCCAGTAGGTTTTGTGGGAGATTATTTTGAGTAACTGTATGTTGCTCCTCTTCGTCACGGTTTGTTGTTTTGTTTATTGGTTTATTTGTATGTCTTGCATAGTTTCACAGTTTTAATAAAATGTGGAACGATACACATGCTGCGCCTTGGTCTGCTTCATCATACGACAAATGTGACAACATGATGTTTCTCTCCTCTTCTAGAACATGATGTTTCTCTCCTCTTCTAGAACATGATGTTTCTCTCTCCTCTTCTAGAACATGATGTTTCTCTCTCCTCTTCTAGAACATGATGTTTCTCTCTCCTCTTCTAGAACATGATGTTTCTCTCTCCTCTTCTAGAACATGATGTTTCTCTCTTCTAGAACATGATGTTTCTCTCGTATTCTAGAACATGATGTTTCACTCCTCTTCTAAAACATGATGTTTCTCTTCTCTTCTAGAACATGATGTTTCTCTCTCCTCTTCTAGAACATGATGTTTCACTCCTCTTCTAAAACATGATGTTTCTCTTCTCTTCTAGAACATGATGTTTCTCTCTCCTCTTCTAGAACATGATGTTTCTCTCCTCTTCTAAAACATGATGTTTCTCTTCTCTTCTAGAACATGATGTTTCTCTCCTCTTCTAGAACATGATGTTTCTCTGCTCTTATAGAACATGATGTTTCTCTCCTCTTGTAGAACATGATGTTTCTCTCCTCTTCAAGAACACGATGTTTCTCTCCTCTTCTAAAACATGATGTTTCTCTTCTCTCCTATAACATGATGTTTATCTCTCCTCTTCTAAAACACGATGTTTCTCTCTCTTCTAGAACATGATGTTTCTCTCCTCTTCTAGAACATGATGTTTCTCTCCTCTTCTAGAACATGATGTTTCTCTCCTCTTGTAGAACGTGATGTTTCTCTCCTCTTCTAGAACATGATGTTTCTCTCCTCTTCTAGAACATGATGTTTCTCTCCTCTTCTAGAACATGATGTTTCTCTCCTCTTCTAGAACATGATGTTTCTCTCCTCTTATAGAACATGATGTTTCTCTTCTCTTCTAGAACATGATGTTTCTCTCCTCTTGTAGAACATGATGTTTCTCTCCTCTTCTAGAACATGATGTTTCTCTCCTCTTCTAGAACATGATGTTTCTCTCCTCTTCAAGAACATGATGTTTCTCTCCTCTTCTAGAACATGATGTTTCTCTCCTCTCCTATAACATGATGTTTTCTCTCCTCTTCTAGAACACGATGTTTCTCTCTCTTCTAGAACATGATGTTTCTCTCCTCTTCTAGAACATGATGTTTCTCTCCTCTTCTAGAACATGATGGTTCTCTCCTTTTCTAGAACATGTTTCTCTCCTCTTCTAGAACATGTTTCTCTCTCCTCTTCTAGAACATGTTTCTCTCTCCTCCTCTAGAACATGATGTTTCTCTCTCACATTCTAGAACATGTTGTTTCTCTTTCCTCTTCTAGAACATGAGGTTTCCTCTCTTCTCTTCTAGAACATGTTTCTCTCTTCTGTTATAGAACATGATGTTTCTTTTCTTCCTTCTCCTCTTCGAGAACATGGTGTTTATTTTCTTCCTTCTCCTCTTCTAGAACATGTTTCTCTCTTCTCTTCTAGAACATGCCCAATGTGGGGACCACGATGCATCTGTCTACGTTCACTGTCTTCTGGAACGAGTTAACGTGTGTGTGTGTGTGTGTGTGTGTGTGTGTGTGTGTGTGTGTGTGTGTGTGTGTGTGTGTGTGTGTGTGTGTGTGTGTGTGTGTGTGTGTGTGTGTGTGTGTGTGTGTGTGTGTGTGTGTGTGTGTGCGTGTGTTCTCACTGTATAGACTCAATGAACAGGATGTCAGTGTGTTTGTTTGTTTGTGTTGGTTTGTATGGCACCTGGTGTTGTGTACATATGGGTGCTACTTACAGTGTTTCATATCAAATGTTATTTGTCACATGTGCCGAACACAACACCTTACAGTGAAATGCTTACTTACAAGCCCTTAACCAACAATACAGTTTTAAGAAAATACCCCCCCAAAAAGTAAGAGATAAAAATAACAAATAAAGAGCAGCTGTAAATAACAATAGCGGGGCTATATACAGAGGGTACCGGTACAGAGTCAATGTGCCGGTGCACCAGTGTCGAGGTAATTGAGGTAAAATGTGCAGTTGAAGTCTGACGTTTAAATACAATTAGCTTGGAGTCATTAAAACTTCTGGGTAGCCATTTGATTAGCTGTTAGGGAGTCTTATGGCTTGGGGGTAGAAGGTGTTTAGAAGCCTCTTTGGACCTAGACTTGGCGCTCCGGTACCGCTTGCCGTGAGGTAGTAGCGAGAACAGTTTATGACTGGGGTGGCTGGGGTCTTTGACAATTTTTAGGGCCTTCCTCTGACACCGCCTGGTATAGAGGTCCTGGATGGCAGGAAGCTTGGCCCCGGTGATGTACTGGGCTGTACGCACTACCCTCTGTAGTGCCTTGCGGTCGGAGGCCGAGCAGCTGCCATACCAGGCAGTGATGCAACCCGTCAGGATGCTCTTGATGGTGCAGCTGTAGAACCTTTTGAGGATCTGACGACCCATGTCAAATCTTTTCAGTCTGCTGAGGGGGAATAGGTTTTGTCGTGCCCTCTTCACGACTGTCTTGGTGTGCTTGGACCATGTTAGTTTGTTGGTGATGTGGACACCAAGGAATTTGAAGCTCTCAACCTGCTCCACTGTAGCCCCGTCGATGAAAATGGGGGCATGCTCGGTCCTCCTTTTCTTCTAGTCCACAATCCTCTCGTTTGTCTTGATGACATTGAGGGAGAGGTTGTTGTCCTTACACCATACAGTCAGGTCTCTGACCTCCTCCCTATAGGCTGTCTCGTCGTTGTCGGTTATCAGGCCTACCACTGGTGTGTAATCAGCAAACTTAATGATGGTGTTGGAGTCGTGCCTTGCCATGCAGTCATGAGTGAACAGGGAGTACAGGAGGGGACTGAGTACGCACCCCTGAGGTGCCCCCGTGTTGAGGATCAGCGTGGCGGATGTGTTGTTACCTACCCTTACCACCTGAGGGCGGCCCGTCAGGAAGTCCAGGATCCAGTTGCGGAGGGAGGTATTTTGTCCCAGGGTCCTTAGTTTAGTGATGAGCTTTGAGGGTACTATGGTGTTTAACGCTGATCTGTAGTCAATGAATAGCATTCTCACATAGGTGTTCCTTTTGTCCAGGTGTGAAAGGGCAGTGTGGAGTGCAATAGAGATTGACCGTTGTCTGTGAGTGTCTTTATGTTTGGTGTGTATATGTGTGTGTGTGTATCTGTGTGTGTGGGTGTATCTTTGTGTGTGGGTGTCAGTGTGTGTATCTGTGTGTGTGTGGGTGTATCTGTGTGTGTGTGTGGGTGTCAGTGTGGGTGTCAGTGTGTGTATCTGTGTGTGTGTGGGTGTATCTGTGTGTGTGTGTGTGTGTGTGTGTGTGTGTGTGTGTGTGTGTGTGTGTGTGTGTGTGTGTGTGTGTGTGTGTGTGTGTGTGTGTGTATATATCCTGGGGCTTGCATACGCTCCGCTCGCTCAGGTAGCCTATATTTTGTCTTCTTCCCTGTAACGCACAGCGTTGAGATTGCCTGCAATGACAACAAGCTCAGTCCGATAATGCTGTGACACACCGCCCCAGACCATGACGGACGCTCCACCTCAATCCCGCTCCAGAGTACAGGCCTTGGTGTAAGGATCATTCCTTCGACGATAAACACAAATCTGACCATCAGCCCTGGTGAGACAAAACCACGACTTGTCAATGAAGAGCACTTTTTGCCAGTCCTGTCTGGTCCAGCGAAAGTGGGTTTGTGCCCATAGGCGATGTTGTTGCCAGTGATGTCTGGTGAGGACCTGCCTTACAACAGGCCTACAAGCCCTCAGTCCAGCATCTCTCAGCCTACTGCAGACAGTCTGAGCACTGATGGAGGGATTGTGCGTTCCTGGTGTAACTCCGGCAGTTGTTGTTATCGGACTGAGCTTTGATACCATGAACCATCAGATCCTCCTCTCCACCCTCTCCGAGCTGGGCATCTCCGGCGCCGCCCACGCTTGGATTGCGTCCTACCTGACAGGTCGCTCCTACCAGGTGGCGTGGCGAGAATCTGTCTCCGCACCACGTGCTCTCACCACTGGTGTCCCCCAGGGCTCTGTTCTTGGCCCACTCCTATTCTCGCTATACACCAAGTCACTTGGCTCTGTCATATCCTCACATGGTCTCTCATATCATTGCTATGCAGATGACACACAATTAATCTTCTCCTTTCCCCCTTCTGACAACCAGGTGGCGAATCGCATCTCTGCATGTCTGGCAGACATATCAGTGTGGATGACGGATCACCACCTCAAGCTGAACCTCGGCAAGACGGAGCTGCTCTTCCTCCCGGGGAAGGACTGCCCGTTCCATGATCTCGCCATCACGGTTGACAACTCCCTTGTGTCCTCCTCCCAGAGTGCTAAGAGCCTTGGCGTGACCCTGGACAACACCCTGTCGTTCTCCACCAACATCAAGGCGGTGACCCGATCCTGTAGGTTCATGCTCTACAACATTCGCAGAGTACGACCCTGCCTCACACAGGAAGCGGCGCAGGTCCTAATCCAGGCACTTGTCATCTCCCCTCTGGATTATTGCAACTCGCTGTTGGCTGGGCTCCCCTGCCTGTGCCATTAAACCCCTACAACTCATCCAGAACGCCGCAGCCCGTCTGGTGTTCAACCTTCCCAAGTTCTCTCACGACACCCCGCTCCTCCGCTCTCTCCACTGGCTTCCAGTCGAAGCTCGCATCCGCTACAAGACCATGGTGCTTGCCTACGGAGCTGTGAGGGGAACGGCACCTCCGTACCTTCAGGCTCTGATCAGGCCCTACACCCAAACAAGAGCACTCCGTTCATCCACCTCTGGCCTGCTCGCCTCCCTACCTCTGAGGAAGCACAGTTCCCGCTCAGCCCAGTCAAAACTGTTCGCTGCTCTGGCACCCCAATGGTGGAACAAGCTCCCTCACGACGCCAGGACAGCGGAGTCAATCACCACCTTCCGGAGACACCTGAAACCCCACCTCTTCAAGGAATACCTGGGATAGGATAAAGTAATCCTTCTAACCCCCCCCCTTAAAAGATTTAGATGCACTATTGTAAAGTGGTTGTTCCACTGGATATTATAAGGTGAATGCACCAATTTGTAAGTCGCTCTGGATAAGAGCGTCTGCTAAATGACTTAAATGTAAATGTAAATGTTGTTGCCGTCCTGTACCTGTCCCGCAGGTGTGATGTTCGGATATACCGATCCTGTGCAGGTGTTGTTACACGTGGTCTGCCACTGCGAGGACAATCAGCTGTCCATCCTGTCTCCCTGTAGCACTGTCTTAGGCATCTCACAGTATGGACATTGCAATTTATTGCCCTGGCCACATCTGCAGTCCTCATGCCTCCTTGCAGCATGCCTAAGGCACGTTCACGCAGATGAGCAGGGACCCTGGGCATCTTCCTTTTGGTGTTTTTCAGAGTCAGTAGAAAGGCCTCTTTAGTGTCCCTAAGTTTTCATAACTGTGACCTTAATTGCCTACCGTCTAAGCTGTTAGTGTCTTAACGACCGTTCCACAGGTGCATGTTCATTAATTGTTTATGGTTCATTGAACAAGCATGGGAAACAGTGTTTAAACCCTTTACAATGAAGATCTGTGAAGTTATTTGGATTTTTACGAATTATCTTTGAAAAACAGGGTCCTGAAAAAGGGACGTTTCTTTTTTTGCTGAGTTTACCATCGCTATAGAGCCTTTACTAAATAGCATTAAAAGTTGCACTATTCCTTCTATTCGTCTCTCAGCCTATGCTGATGAAGTAGTTGGTTGATCAGTTTAGGGGAATATCCTATGCAAAGGTAAATTGGGAAAAAAGTTGTGCTTTACAGATTGGGAAATGGTCTGGAGGGATCATGGCTTTGCCAGGGGAGCTGGAATGGTGTAAGGGAGGTTTAAAGTATCTTGGAGTGTACCTAGGGGGTGAGGGGAATATGGAAAAAAATGGAATGGGGTGGTTGAAATGGTGGAAGGGAGGATGAGGAGATGGTGGTGGTTGTTATCGCTAGCGTCCCACCTCGACAACATCCGGTGAAATTGCAGAGCGCGAAATTCAAATTACAAAAATTGTAATATTAACCTGTTAGGGCTAGGGGGCAGTATTGACACGGCCGGATAAAAAACGTACCTGATTTAATCTGGTTACTACTCCTGCCCAGTAACTAGAATATGCATATAATTATTGGCTTTGGATATAAAACACCCTAAAGTTTCTAAAACTGTTTGAATGGTGTCTGTGAGTATAACAGAACTCATATGGCAGGCAAAAACCTGAGAAGATTCCAAACAGGAAGCGCCCTCTCTGACAAGTTGTTGTTCATCTTGGCTCTTTTTATTGAAGACTGAGGATCTTTGCCGTAACGTGACACTTCCTACGGCTCCCATAGGCTCTCAGAACCCGGGAAAAAGCTGAATGATATCGAGGCAGCCTCTGGCTGAAACACATTATCGCGTTTGGATAGTGGCTGGTCAGAGTACTCTGAGACTCACGCTCGTGCACGAGGGCACGAGATGTATTTATTTTCTCTCTCTTTGTACGTATACAGGCTTTCCCGGTCGGAATATTATCGCTTTTGTACGAGAAAAATGGCATAAAAATTGATTTTAAACAGCGGTTGACATGCTTCGAAGTACGGTAATGGAATATTTTGAATTTTTTTGTCACGAAATGCGCCATGCTCGTCACCCTTATTTACCCTTTCGGATAGTGTCTTGAACGCACAAACAAAACGCCGCTATTTGGATATAACAATGGATTATTTGGGACCAAACCAACATTTGTTATTGAAGTAGAAGTCCTGGGAGTGCATTCTGATGAAGAACAGCAAAGGTAATAACATTTTTCTTATAGTAAATCTGACTTTGGTGAGTGCTAAACTTGCTGGGTGTCTAAATAGCTAGCCCTGTGATGCCGGGCTATCTACTGAGAATATTGCAAAATGTGCTTTCACCGAAAAGCTATTTTAAAATCTGACATATCGAGTGCATAGAGGAGTTCTGTATCTATAATTCTTAAAATAATTGTTATGTTTTTTGTGAACGTTTATCGTGAGTAATTTAGTAAATTCACCGGCAGTGTTCGGTGGGAATGCTAGTCACATGCTAGTCACATGCTAATGTAAAAAGCTGGTTTTTGATATAAATATGAACTTGATTGAACAAAACATGCATGTATTGTATAACATAATGTCCTAGGATTGTCATCTGATGAAGATCATCAAAGGTTAGTGCTGCATTTAGCTGTGGTTTGGGTTTATGTGACATTATATGCTAGCTTGAAAAATGGGTGGCTGATTATTTCTGGCTGGGTACTCTGCTGACATAATCTAATGTTTTGCTTTCGTTGTAAAGCCTTTTTGAAATCGGACAGTGTGGTTAGATTACCAAGAGTATTGTCTTTAAAATGGTGTAAAATAGTCATATGTTTGAGAAATTGAAGTAATAGCATTTCTAAGGTATTTGAATAACGCGCCACGGGATTACACTGGCTGTTGAGTAGGTGGGACGCAAGCGTCCCACCTAGCCCATAGAAGTTAAACATTCATTAAAATACAAGTGTCATACAACATTTTAAAGCTTAACTTCTTGTTAATCCAGCCGCTTTGTCAGATTTCAAAAAGGCTTTGCGGTCGAAAGCACACCATGTCATTATCTGAGGACAGCGCCCGCACACAGAAGTATTACTTACATTTCCAACCAAGCAGAGGCGTCACGAAAGTCAGAAATAGCGATAAAATACATCACTTACCTTTGAAGATCTTCATCTGGTTGCAATCACAAGGGTCCCAGCTACATAACAAATGGTCCTTTTGTTCGATAAAGTTGTTCTTTATATCCCAAAAAAGTCCGTTTCATTGGCGCACTTGACTCAGTAATCCACCGGTTTCCCTCATTCAAAATGCATACAAATGAATCCTGTAAGTTACCAATACACTTCTTCCAAACATATCAAACAATGTCCCTAATCAATCCTCAGGGACCCTAATATGTAAATAAATGATCAAATGTAAGACAGAGAATACCGGAGACCATTACCGGATATAAATAACAAAGTGTGCACCCTCACCAGAACGCTCAACAAACACTACAGCCAAAATGGGAGCCACTTGCAAAAACTACAAATTCTAACTCATTTTTCAAAAAACAAGCCTGAAACTCTTTCTAAAGACTGTTGACATCTAATGGAAGCCTTAGGAACTGCACTCTGGGAGGTATTCCTTTTCTATTCCCATTCCCAGCCATTGTAATCAGTTGTGAGCTGATTTTTTTTCTGCATGGATTGTCCTCGGGTTTTTGCCTGCCATATCAGTTCTGTATTACTCACAGACATTATTTTAACAGTTTAGGAAACTTTGGAGTGTTTTCTATCCAAGACTACCAATTACATGCATATCCTAGCTTCTTTGAACGTAAACAGGGTTTCCCGGTCGGAATATTATAGCTTTTTTACGAGAAAAATAGCATAAAAATTGATTTTAAACAGCGGTTGACATGCTTCGAAGTACGGTAATGGAATATTTAGAAAATTTTTGTCACGAAACGCGTCGGGCGCGTCACCCTTCGTCACCCTTCGGATAGTGTCTTGAACGCACGAACAAAACAGAGGATATTTGAACATAACTATGGATTATCTCGATGATGATGATGATCTCGCCATCACGGTTGACAACTCCCTTGTGTCCTCCTCCCAGAGTGCTAAGAACCTTGGCGTGATCCTGGACAACACCCTGTCGTTCTCCACTAACATCAAGGCGGTGACCCGATCCTGTAGGTTCATGCTCTACAACATTCGCAGAGTACGACCCTGCCTCACACAGGAAGCGGCGCAGGTCCTAATCCAGGCACTTGTCATCTCCTGTCTGGATTACTGCAACTCGCTGTTGGCTGGGCTCCCTGCCTGTGCCATTAAACCCCTACAACTCATCCAGAACGCCGCAGCCCGTCTGGTGTTCAACCTTCCCAAGTTCTCTCACGTCACCCCGCTCCTCCGCTCTCTCCACTGGCTTCCAGTTGAAGCTCGCATCCGCTACAAGACCATGGTGATTGCCTACCGAGCTGTGAAGGAACGGCACCTCCATACCTTCAGGCTCTGATCAGGCCCTACACCCAAACAAGGGCACTGCGTTCATCCACCACTGGCCTGCTGGCCCCCCTACCTCTGAGGAAGCACAGTTCCCGCTCAGCCCAGTCAAAACTGTTCGCTGCTCTGGCACCCCAATGGTGGAACAAGCTCCCTCACGACGCCAGGACAGCGGAGTCAATCACCACCTTCCGGAGACACCTGAAACCCCACCTCTTTAAGGAATACCTAGGATAGGATAAAGTAATCCTTCTAACCCCCCCCTTAAAAGATTTAGATGCACTATTGTAAAGTGGTTGTTCCACTGGATATCATAAGGTGAATGCACCATTTTGTAAGTCGCTCTGGATAAGAGCGTCTGCTAAATGACTTAAATGTAAATGTAATGTAATGTAAATGATTATTTTGAACCAAACCAACATTTGTTATTGAAGTAGAAGTCCAAGGAGTGCATTCTGACGAAGAACAGCAAAGGTAATCCGTGCAAATACTGCCCCCTACCCTAGAGAGGTTAATGCTCAGGTACTCTAAAATGTAAATAAACTATAATATTACATACGGAAAATAGTATGTTCAATAGGAAAGGAAAATTAGTAAGCGCTCGCCCTCTCCCTCGCGTGCCGAAAGACTGATATTGTTCCAGTGCTCTTCTCACCAAAACTCCAAATTCATACTTGTTTTAAAAAAAAGAAGCCTGAAACCTAAAGACTGTTGACATCTAGTGGAAGCCATAGGAATTGCAATCTGGGAGACAGATTTACATAGAAACAATAGGTTTCCATTATAATAGCCTGGGAGCTCAAAAAACAACATTTTCGGTTGGATTTTCTTCAGATTTTCACCTGCCATGTCAATTCTGTTATAGTCTCAGACATTATTTTAACAGTTTTAGAAACTTCAAAGTGTTTTCTATCCAATGCTACCAATTATATGCATATCCTGGCTTCTGGACCTGACTAACAGGCAGTTTACTTTGGGCAGGTCAGTCAGGTGGAAACTAGACCCTATCCCTAAGAGGTTTTTTAACCTCTATGGGCTAGGTGGGACGCTAGCGTGCCACCCGTGGTGCACTCCATCAACAGCAGGTGCATTTCAAGAGCGGCAAATTTGAATCCAAATAAATGTCAAAATTCAAATTTTTCAAACATACAACTATTTTACACCCTTTGAAAGATAAACATCTCCTTAATCTAACCACGTTTTACGATTTCAAAAAGGTTTTACGGCGAAAGCATAAATTTAGAGTATGTTAGGACAGTACATTTACAAGAGTTGTGTGTAATGTTTTGTCAATTCAAAGACAGGGTCACCAAAACCATAAAACCAGCTAAAATGATGCACTAACCTTTTACAATCTCCATCAGATGACACTCCTAGGACATTATGTTCGACAATGCATGCATTTTTAGTTCTATCAAGTTCATATTTATATCCAAAAACAGCATTTTACTATGGCATTGATGATGAGGAACATCGTTTCCCTCCAATAACCGGCAGTCAAGTCAGCGTCACAAATTAAATAATTACAATTAGAAAACATTTGTAAAATATTATATTGTCATTCTAAGATTTATAGATTTACATCTCTTGAACGCAACTCAACTTGCCAGATTTAAAAATAACCTTACTGGGAAATCACACTTTGCAATAATCTGAGCACTGCGCCCAGAAAAATACGGCTAGCGATACAGACTAGACGTCATGTTGGGGAGATCTAAAATCGAAATGATACTATGTAAATAATCCATTACCTTTGATTCTCTTCATCAGATGTCACTTCCAGGTATCACAGGTCCATAACAAATGTAGTTTTGTTCAAAAAAGCTCATCATTTATGTCCAAAATCTCGGTCTTGTTAGCACATGATGTAAGCCAGCCGGACTTCTCGTCATGAACGAGGGAAAAAATATAATTTACGTTCGTTCAAACATGTCAAACGTTGTATAGCATAAATCATTAGGGCCTTTTTTAACCAGAACATGAATAACATTCAAGGTGGACGAATGCATTCTCTCTTATAACGTATTGGAAGCGAGGGTACCCAAGCAGAACCGCGCGCCAGGTGTCTAATGGGCCATCATCGTTCCACGGCTCATTGTTCGGTCAGATCTCCCATCCAGAAGACTCAAAACACTTTGTAAAGGCTGGTGACATCTAGTGGAAGCAATAGGAAGTGCTCAAAACATTCCTCAGCCTGTGTGTTTTCAATGGGATAGGTTTAAAGGTAATACAACACATCAGGTATCCACTTCCTGTTAGAAAATGTCTCAGGGTTTTGACTGCCATATGAGTTCTGTTATACTCACAGACACCATTCAACCAGTTTTAGAAAATTTAGGGTGTTTTCTATCCATATG
Organism: Salmo salar; assembly: GCF_905237065.1. Taxonomy (NCBI): domain Eukaryota; kingdom Metazoa; phylum Chordata; class Actinopteri; order Salmoniformes; family Salmonidae; genus Salmo; species Salmo salar. The sequence continues at coordinate 101,648,091 of NC_059454.1, forward strand.
TAATAATTATATGCATATTCTAGCTACTGAGTAGGAGTGGTAATCAGATTAAATCGGGTACATTTTTTTAAATCCAGCCGTGTCAATAGCGCCCCTAGCCCTAACAGGTTAACCTCTATGGGACCCCTTCCCATTCTCATCCCATTAACGGGATTGAGTTTGACAACAGCCAGTGGAAAATCAGAGCGCCAAATTTAAAACAGCTAAAATCTCATAATTCCATTTTCTCAAACAATCAACTATTTTACACCATTTTAAAGATAAACTTATCATTAATCTAACCACATTGTCCGATTTCAAAAAGGCTTTACGGCGAAAGCATAAAATTTGATTATGTTAGGACATAAACTTCACAAGAAACACCACACAGCAATTTTCCAAGCAACTAGATGCATCACAAAAACCCAAAACACAGCTAAATGAAGCAAATAACCTTTGACGATCTTCATCAGATGACACTCCTAGGACATTATGTTACACAATACATGTATGTTTTGCTCGATAATGTTCATATTTATATCCAAAAACAGCATTTTACATTGGCGTGTAATGTTGAGAAATGTTTTCCCGCCAAACCTCCTGGTGAATCAGCACAATGAGCACACATAGTATGTAAATTCTCATCGTAAACATTGATCAATATAGAAGTGTTATGCACAGAATTATAGATACACTTCTCCTAAATGTAATCGCTTTGTCCGATTTCAAAAAAGGTTCACGGCGAAAGCACAATTTGCAATAATCTGAGTACAGCCCAGATGACACTAACAACTAACAAACAGAAACCCGCCATATTGGAGTCAATAAAACTAAGAAATTACATTATAAATATTCACTTACCTTTGATTATCTTCATCAGAAGGCACTCCCAGGAATCCCAGCTCCACAATAAATGTTCAATAAAGTTCATATTTATTTCCAAATAATACATTTTGTTCGCGCGTTAGGTTCACTATCCAAATCCACTACGCGCGTGGTTACTTAGTCCAGACGAAAAGTTTAAAAAGTTATACTACAGTTTATAGAAAGATGTTAAACGTTGTATAGAATCAATCTTTAGGTTGTTTTTATCATATACCTTGAATAAAATTCCAACCGGACCTATCCGTTCTCTTTAGGAGTGAATATGAACTCAGCTTGCTCCCAAGTCATTGCGCGTGACTTGAGCCCATGCCTTATAATGGGACCCCAGTTTACCACAGCTGGTATTCCCTTCAAATTCACCATAGAATCTTCAAACACCATTCTAAAGACTGCTGACATCTAGTGGAAGCTTTAGGAAGTGCAAAATGAACCCTAAGTCACTGTATACAGTCAAGGCAATCACTTGAAAGGACTACAAGCACCAGACTTCCCACTTCCTGCTTGACTTCTCAGGTTTTTGTCTGCCATATGAGTTCTGTTATACTCACAGACGCCATTCAAACAGTTTTAGAAACTTCAGAGTGTTTTCTATCCAAATCTACTAATAATATGCATATTCTAGTTTCTGGGACAGAGTAGTAACCTGTTTAAATTGGGTACGTTTTTCATCCGGCCGTGAAAATACTGCCCCCTAGCCCTAAGAGGTTTTAAGTACAACAAAGTCAAGGTATTGGAGTGGCCATCACAAAGCCCTGACCTCAATCCCATAGAAAATTTGTGGGCAGAACTGAAAAAGTGTGTGCGAGCAAGGAGGCCTACAAACCTGACTCCGTTACACCAGCTCTGTCAGGAGGAATGGGCAAAAATTCACCCAACTTATTGTGGGAAGATTGTGGAAGGCTACCCGAAACGTTTGACCCAAGTTAAACAATTTAAAGGCAATGCTACCAAATACTAATTGAGTGCATGTCAACTTCTGACCCACTGGGAATGTGATGAAAGAAATTAAAGCTGAAATAAATCATTCTCTCTTCTATTACTCTGACATTTCACATTCTTAAAATAAAGTGGTTATCCTAACTGACCTAAAACAGGGAATTTTTACTTGGATTAAATGTCAAGATTTGTGAAAAACTGTGTTTAAATGTATTTGGCTAAGGTGTATGTAAACTTCCGTCTTCAACTGTCTATAAACACACTTACGTTTCACTCTAACCCTGACCTAAACCTAAACACAAGTGTGAATGTACGCACGCATACACCTAAGCACACGTACACACACACACTCAATCAACCAGCCTGTCGTTACAATGGTGTGTAGAGAAATGCGACAGAGTGCAGGGATGAGAGGACAGGGGAGGAGAGGTGAGGCGAGGTCACTCTGTCCTCTCCTGACCGCCTCCTTCCTTGACTGACAGCCCCAATCTCTGCACCACACCGACACCGGGCCGACACCGGGTTGGGATGAATAATGCAATATACACATGGGCGCTCCTGTGTCACACTCCATCAGTCCACCCCCCACCCCTCACCCCTTCACAGATCAGTGCATCAGGGGAGTTTAAACTCTGACCCTGTTTATGGTAGATAGTAGCTGCTGCCTGCTCTATTCTGCCTCTCTCTCTCTCTCTCTCTCTCTCTCTCTCTCTCTCTCTGAGGTAATGCTAAATGTCATGCATCTCCCCCTTGCCCCTCTCCTCGTCCACACACACACACACACACACACACACACACACACACACACACACACACACACACACACACACACACACACACACACACACACACACACACACAGAGAGAGAGACACAGACACAGACAGAGACACACTCAGTACCGCTCTGGCTGTGTCTGAATCATTTACACACCTAACACATGGATGTGTCCCAAATGGCACCCTATTCCTTTAATATTGTACTACTTTTGACCAGCGCCCTGTAGATCCTGGTCAAACGTTGTGCACTAAGAAGGGAATAGGGTGCCATTTGGAACGTAGCCATGGCCTTCCTTTCCGCTGGAAGGCATTTTATACATTTTCTATACAACTCACTCACACAAGAGCCTTCCTTTTTGCAGGTCAGGCTCTCTCTCTCTCTCTCTCTCTCTCTCTCTCTCTCTCTCTCTCTCTCTCTCTCTCTCTCTCTCTCTCTCTCTCTCTCTCTCTCTCTCTCTCTCTCTCTCTCTCTCTCTCACACTCGCTTTATCTCTCAATTCAATTCAATAGGCTTTATCGGCATGGGAAACATATATCTACATTGCCAAAGCAAGTGGAATAGACAATAAACAAAATGGAAATAAACAAGGGAAATAAACAATCAGTAAACAGTAAAATAATAAAGACATTTCAAATGTTATATTGTTGGTTATGTACAGTGTTGTAACAATGTGCAAATAGTTGAAGTGTGAAAGGGAATATAAATAAACCGATAAATATAGATTGTATTTACAATGGTGTTTGTTCTTCACTGGTTGCCCTTTTCTCATGGCAACGGGCCACAAATCTTGCTGCTGTTAATTTACACTGCGGTATTACGCCTAACAGATGTGGGAGTTTATCAATGTTTGATTTATTTTCAAATTCTTTGTGGGTCTGTGTGATCTGTGGGAAATATGTGTCTCTAACGTGGTCATACATTTGGCAGGAGGTTAGGAAGAGCAGCTCACTTTCCACCTCATTTTGTGGGCAGTCTGCACATAGCCTGTCTTCTCTCGAGAGCCAGGTCTGCCTATGATGGCCTCTCTCAATAGCACGGCTATGCTCACTGAGTCTATACATAGTCAAGGATTTTCTTAATTTGGGGTCAGTCACAGTGATCTGTTATTCTGAGGGCACTCTTTTCTAGGTTAATCTCTCAATAGGTGGGGACTTTGTGGTGGAATGTGTGGGCATTGCTTCCTTTTAGGTGGTTGTAGAATTGAACAGATCTTTTCTGGATTCTGATAACTAGCAATCAATCAAATGTATTTATAAAGCCCTTCTTACATCAGCTGATGTCACAAAGTGCTGTACGGAATCCAGCCTAAAACCCCAAACAGCAAGCAATGCAGGTGTAGAAGCACGGTGGCTAGGAAAACCCCCCTAGAAAGGCAAGAATCTAGGAAGAAACCTAGAGAGGAACCAGGCTATGAGGGGTGGCCAGTCCTCTTCTGGCTGTGCCAGGTGGAGATTATAACCGAACATGGCCAAGATGTCATATTATGTCTATATACAGTGTAGTATCTATGTACAAATGGTCTCTCTCTCTCTCTCTCTCTCTCTCTCAGAGTGAGGTAGTTCTGTTTGTTTTACACACGGCTCTGTTTGTCTGGCTGAAATGTCAACAACCTAGTGCACACAGAGGAAGTGGACAGATCAAAGCACAGCTACTTCCTATCACTGAGAAAGAGAGAGAGAGGGTGGAAATAGAGGCAGGCAGACTAAGGGTGCATTTACATGAGTAAAATATATTCTAAGGAGACGTATCTCTCTTCAACATCACATTTGCAACTGTTCTGTTTAGCCTTGGATGGGGTGTGGCCAAAGCCAAGTGCAGCTATTTAAGCAATAAGGCTTGAGAGGGTGTGGTTTATAGCCAATATACCACAGCTAAGGGCTGTTCTTAAGCACGATGCAACACGGAGTGCCTGGACACAGCCCTTAGCCGTGGTATATTGGCCATATATCACAAACCCCCGAGGTGCGTTATTACAATTATAAACTGGTTACCAACCTAATTAGAGCAGTAAAAATAAATGTTTTGTCATACCTGTGGTATACGGTCTGATATACCACAGCTTTCAGCCAATCAGCATTCAGGGCTTAAACCACCCAGTTTATTATATTCCGTAAATACCATAGTATATAGACAAACAAAATAAGCATAGCAATTCAATCTATACAGGAGCTTCTCATCTAAACCTTATTTTACATAGTGTTTCACACCTGGTTAATGCAATGATTCACAAATGTGTGGCTATTTTAAAAGCCTTTCATTTTCAATTTGGCTAACAGAGCAAAAATGTTGTCTACAGGTATTAAGGTAGTTAAGGTAAAATGTGTTGTGGGAGAGTCGTAGTCTTTACACTGTACCAGTCAGAGGGGGTATGTGGTGTAGTAGTGTGGGAGAGTCGTAGTCTTTACACTGTACCAGTCAGAGGGGGTATGTGGTGTAGTAGTGTGGGAGAGTTGTAGTCTTTACACTGTACCAGTCAGAGGGGGTATGTGGTGTAGTAGTGTGGGAGAGTCGTAGTCTTTACACTGTACCAGTCAGAGGGGGTATGTGGTGTAGTAGTGTGGGAGAGTTGTAGTCTTTACACTGTACCAGTCAGAGGGGGTATGTGGTGTAGTAGTGTGGGAGAGTTGTAGTCTTTACACTGTACCAGTCAGAGGGGGTATGTGGTGTAGTAGTGTGGGAGAGTTGTAGTCTTTACACTGTACCAGTCAGAGGGGGTATGTGGGGTAGACCTCCGGATGTAGTGTGGGTGACATCTCTTAAAGACAGATTTGAATCTAGATCCAACTCTTTACACGACACAAGTCTCTCTCGTGGACCTAGTTTGTCTCCTCATAGTAGTGTACTGTGAAGTGGCCCATAGAGGGACAGAGGGGTGAGGAAGGGGGGATATAGAGGGAGACAGACATAGTAGTGTACTGTGAAGAGCCCATAGAGGGACAGAGGGGTGAGGGAGGGGGGATATAGAGGGAGACAGACATAGTAGTGTACTGTGAAGAGGCCCATAGAGGGACAGAGGGGTGAGGGAGGGGGGATATAGAGGGAGACAGACATAGTAGTGTACTGTGAAGAGGCCCATAGAGGGACAGAGGGGTGAGGAAGGGGGGATATAGAGGGAGACAGACATAGTAGTGTACTGTGAAGAGCCCATAGAGGGACAGAGGGGTGAGGAAGGGGGGATATAGAGGGAGACAGACATAGTAGTGTACTGTGAAGAGCCCATAGAGGGACAGAGGGGTGAGGAAGGGGGGATATAGAGGGAGACAGACATAGTAGTGTACTGTGAAGAGCCCATAGAGGGACAGAGGGGTGAGGAAGGGGGGATATAGAGGGAGACAGACATAGTAGTGTACTGTGAAGAGCCCATAGAGGGACAGAGGGGTGAGGAAGGGGGGATATAGAGGGAGACAGACATAGTAGTGTACTGTGAAGTGCCCATAGAGGGACAGAGGGGTGAGGGAGGGGGGATATAGAGGGAGACAGACATAGTAGTGTACTGTGAAGAGCCCATAGAGGGACAGAGGGGTGAGGAAGGGGGGATATAGAGGGAGACAGACATAGAGATGGAAGGGGAAAAGGCAGCGAGTGGAAGGGAGAGGGACAGAGAAAGAGTGAGGCAGGGACAGATGAACAACACCTTCCAAACCAATATGTTTTCCCGCCAACTTTGGCATCCATCCATCTTTTTGTCAACTTTTCTTTATACATAAAAGGTATAAAAGGCTGCATTGACACGCACTACACTCTTAATCTGATGGTTGCTAGGCAGCACCCGTTACTACTATCCTCCTGGCAGTTCTAAACTTTGCAAGGCATGGTTTTCTCAACCACAACTGGATGGATCCATAAATAATGACTGTGGGAATAAAGTAGGCTAATGCAATTGAAGGCATTAAATTGTTGCTTACTGCCCTTCACAAAGTCATACAATTGTTCTAAAACATTTGAACCAATAGGCTCCCCCAGTGTGGTCAACTATCTCAGCACCGTTTTGTGTTGCTTTGAGACCAGCATGGGGACTCGATCGTCTTGAGAAACCAATCAATGTCAGATTTTTCTTTTCACTGAATCTCCGTTTGGATATTGATTAGACTACATTTAGGCTGTGAAAATGTTAGCTAAGTTGAGCTGAATGCTGCTCATGATCGTCTTGTCTTGTTGACAAATTTATTAGTAGTGATCAGAACATTTTGGCAGAATGTTATGTAGTTTAACAAGTGGATTATTTGTCTCTTCAGTCGTTGTCGTTTAGCAGCCTACTCCCAACCAAAAGCCTGTGTCAAACTCAATCAGCTCTACACTATGAATTTGTGGGCCAAACATAGCATATTATGTTTGTTTTTACCACAAAACATTCAACTGGCCCAAACTGGCCATTGTTTTGTTTAAAAAAAATATGGCCCTTTATAATGTCCACTTACTGTGTATTCGGGCAGGATTCAGACACCATTTTATTACATTACAGCCTTATTCTAAAACATATTAAATTGTTATTTTTTTCCTCCTCATCAGCCTACGCACAATACCCGTTAATGACAAAGGAAAGCCAGGTTTTTAGAAATGTTTGCAAATTTGTAAAAAAAACGTTAAAAAACCCCGGAAATATCCTATTTACATAAGACCCTTAACTGAGCTCATCAAGGAGAACAACCACCTGAGCCACTGTCTTATCATCCAGAAGACGATGTCAGTACAGGTGCATCAAAGCTGGGACCGAGAGACTGAAAAACAGCTTCTATCTCAAGGCCATCAGACTGTTAAACAGCCATCACTAGGCAGCTTCCACCCGGTTACGTAACCCTGCACCTTAGAGGCTGCTGCCCTATATACATAGACTTGAAATCACTGGCCACTTTAATAATGGAACATTAGTCACTTTAATAATGGAACACTAGTCACTTTAATAATGTTTACATATTTTTGCTTTGCTCATCTCATATGTATATACTGTATTCTATTCTACTGTATTCTAGTCAATGCCACTCCGACATTGCTCATCCTAATATTTATATATTCCTTAATTCCATTATGTTGCTTTTAGGTTTGTGTGTATTGTGTGTATTCTTGTGAATTGTTAGATATTACTGCACTGTTGGAGCTAGAAACAGGTGAACCTGTTCATCTTTCCCTCAATCCTGACTAGTCTCCCAGTTCCCGTCGCTGAAAAACATCCCCACAGCATGATCCTGCCACCACCATGCTTCATCGTAGGGATGGTGCCAGGTTTCCTCCAGACGTGATGCTTGGCATTCAGGCCAAATAGTTCAATCTTGGTTTCATCAGACCAGAGAATCTTCTTGGTTTCATCAGACCAGAGAATCCCACTCCAAGTGGGCTGTCATGTGCCTTTTACTGAGGAGTGGCTTCCGTCTGGCCACTCTACCATAAAGGCCTGATTGGTGGAGTGCTGCAGAAATGGTTGGCCTTTTGGACATTTCTCCCATCGCCACAGAGGAACTCTGTCAGAGTTACCATCGGGTTCTTGGTCACCTCCCTGACCAAGGCTCTTCTCCCCGATTTATCAGTTTGGTCGGGCGGTCAGCTCTAAGAAGAGTCTTGGTGGTTACAAACTTCTTCCATTTAAGGATGAAGGTGTTTAGCTGTAGGTTTCGTTTTTGGGTTATTCATGGTCAAGCTTTAAAAACTGAAGCCAGACTGCAACATTTTAGTAGCCTAGCTTGGACTGTGGCGTGTGTCTGTACACTTTCCCCTCTGCTGCACTCTGTAAATGGGACACACAAAATTGATGTTGAAATCACCGATGAGAGCACATCAGGTTGTAATTTCATAAAGTAGATGACTCAACTGTTGACTAATTTATTCTCGCCTACATAGCCATGGAAAGTAGGGGTGCACCCCCTGAAAAATCAGATTTTTTTAACGTAAGTAGTGCTGGGACTTCCTGTATTAGCAGACTGACATAGCTGTCTATAGCATGGTAAAACAAATCACAGCACCCCCAAACATCTTCTTGTGGCTCGCTTGTGTGTCCTATTGTCCTTCAGTTGTACTCTATACCCACATGTGAATCCTATATCTTGTAACTTTTTGACCTAGATGACATGTTCTGTAGGCTACAGCAATGACCTGCTGGAATCGAGTCTTGCCGTGGACATTTAGCCTACAACATGTTTAAACTTTCAGTCCGGTAGAAGATTGGTACAAGATTTGGTCAGTGCCATTAGTGATGATATGATACAGCGCATTGGCTGGCTCGTGTGTGGGTCTGGGAGGAGGGTGTGTGTGTGGGTCTGGGAGGAGGGTGTGTGTGTGGGTCTGGGAGGAGGGTGTGTGTGTGGGTCTGGGAGGAGGGTGTGTGTGGGTCTGGGAGGAGGGTGTGTGTGTGGGTCTGGGAGGAGGGTGTGTGTGGGTCTGGGAGGAGGGGTGTGTGTGGGTCTGGGAGGAGGGTGTGTGTTTGGGTCTGGGAGGAGGGGTGTGTGGGTCTGGGAGGAGGGGTATGTGTGGGTCTGGGAGGAGGGTGTGTGTGTGGGTCTGGGAGGAGGGTGTGTGTGGGTCTGGGAGGAGGGTGTGTTTGGGTCTGGGAGGAGGGTGTGTGTGGGTCTGGGAGGAGGGGTATGTGTGGGTCTGGGAGGAGGGTGTGTTTGGGTCTGGGAGGAGGGTGTGTTTGGGTCTGGGAGGAGGGTGTGTTTAGGTCTGGGAGGAGGGTGTGTTTAGGTCTGGGAGGAGGGTGTGTGTGGGTCTGGGAGGAGGGTGTGTGTTTGGGTCTGGGAGGAGGGGTGTGTGTGGGTCTGGGAGGAGGGGTGTGTGTGGGTCTGGGAGGAGGGTGTGTGTGTTTGGGTCTGGGAGGAGGGGTGTGTTTGGGTCTAGGAGGAGGGGTGTGTTTGGGTCTAGGAGGAGGGGTGTGTTTGGGTCTGGGAGGAGGGGTGTGTTTGGGTCTGGGAGGAGGGTGTGTTTGGGTCTGGGAGGAGGGTGTGTTTGGGTCTGGGAGGAGGGTGTGTTTGGGTCTGGGAGGAGGGTGTGTTTAGGTCTGGGAGGAGGGTGTGTTTGGGTCTGGGAGGAGGGGTGTGTTTGGGTCTGGGAGGAGGGGTGTGTTTGGGAGGAGGGTGTGTTTGGGAGGAGGGTGTGTTTGGGAGGAGGGGTGTGTGTGGGTCTGGGAGGAGGGTGTGTGTGGGTCTGGGAGGAGGGTGTGTGTGGGTCTGGGAGGAGGGTGTGTGTTTGGGTCTGGGAGGAGGGGTGTGTGTGGGTCTAGGAGGAGGGGTGTGTTTGGGTCTGGGAGGAGGGTGTGTTTGGGTCTGGGAGGAGGGTGTGTTTGGGTCTGGGAGGAGGGTGTGTTTAGGTCTGGGAGGAGGGTGTGTTTGGGTCTGGGAGGAGGGGTGTGTTTGGGTCTGGGAGGAGGGGTGTGTTTGGGTCTGGGAGGAGGGTGTGTGTGGGTCTGGGAGGAGGGTGTGTTTGGGTCTAGGAGGAGGGGTGTGTTTGGGTCTGGGAGGAGGGGTGTGTGGGTCTGGGAGGAGGGGTGTGTGTGGGTCTGGGAGGAGGGGTATGTGTGGGTCTAGGAGGAGGGGTGTGTTTGGGTCTGGGAGGAGGGTGTGTGTGTTGGGTCTGGGAGGAGGGGTGTGTGTGGGTCTGGGAGGAGGGGTGTGTGTGGGTCTGGGAGGAGGGTGTGTGTTTGGGTCTGGGAGGAGGGGTGTGTTTGGGTCTAGGAGGAGGGGTGTGTTTGGGTCTGGGAGGAGGGTGTGTGTGGGTCTGGGAGGAGGGTGTGTGTGGGTCTGGGAGGAGGGTGTGTTTGGGTCTAGGAGGAGGGGTGTGTTTAGGTCTGGGAGGAGGGTGTGTTTGGGTCTGGGAGGAGGGTGTGTGTGGGTCTGGGAGGAGGGTGTGTTTGGTCTGGGAGGAGGGTGTGTTTGGGTCTGGGAGGAGGGTGTGTTTAGGTCTGGGAGGAGGGTGTGTTTGGGTCTGGGAGGAGGGGTGTGTTTGGGTCTGGGAGGAGGGGTGTGTTTGGGAGGAGGGGTGTGTTTGGGAGGAGGGTGTGTTTGGGAGGAGGGTGTGTTTGGGTCTGGGAGGAGGGGTGTGTTTGGGTCTGGGAGGAGGGGTGTGTTTGGGTCTGGGAGGAGGGTGTGTGTGGGTCTGGGAGGAGGGTGTGTTTGGGTCTAGGAGGAGGGGTGTGTTTGGGTCTGGGAGGAGGGGGTGTGTGGGTCTGGGAGGAGGGTGTGTGTGGGTCTGGGAGGAGGGGGTATGTGTGGGTCTAGGAGGAGGGGTGTGTTTGGGTCTGGGAGGAGGGTGTGTTTGGGTCTAGGAGGAGGGGTGTGTTTGGGTCTAGGAGGAGGGGTGTGTTTGGGTCTAGGAGGAGGGGTGTGTTTGGGTCTGGGAGGAGGGGTGTGTTTGGGTCTGGGAGGAGGGGTGTGTTTGGGTCTGGGAGGAGGGGGTGTGTTTGGGTCTGGGAGGAGGGTGTGTTTGGGTCTGGGAGGAGGGGTGTGTGTGTTTGGGTCTGGGAGGAGGGGTGTGTGTGGGTCTGGGAGGAGGGGTGTGTGTGGGTCTGGGAGGAGGGTGTGTGTGTTTGGGTCTGGGAGGAGGGGTGTGTTTGGGTCTGGGAGGAGGGTGTGTGTGTTTGGGTCTAGGAGGAGGGTGTGTGTGTTTGGGTCTAGGAGGAGGGGTGTGTTTGGGTCTAGGAGGAGGGGTGTGTTTGGGTCTGGGAGGAGGGTGTGTTTGGGTCTGGGAGGAGGGTGTGTTTGGGTCTGGGAGGAGGGTGTGTTTGGGTCTGGGAGGAGGGTGTGTTTGGGTCTGGGAGGAGGGTGTGTTTAGGTCTGGGAGGAGGGTGTGTTTGGGTCTGGGAGGAGGGTGTGTTTAGGTCTGGGAGGAGGGTGTGTTTGGGTCTGGGAGGAGGGTGTGTTTAGGTCTGGGAGGAGGGTGTGTTTGGGTCTGGGAGGAGGGTGTGTTTAGGTCTGGGAGGAGGGTGTGTTTGGGTCTGGGAGGAGGGGTGTGTTTGGGTCTGGGAGGAGGGGTGTGTTTGGGAGGAGGGTGTGTTTGGGAGGAGGGTGTGTTTGGGAGGAGGGGTGTGTGTGGGTCTGGGAGGAGGGGTGTGTGGGTCTGGGAGGAGGGTGTGTGTGGGTCTGGGAGGAGGGTGTGTGTGTTTGGGTCTGGGAGGAGGGGTGTGTGTGGGTCTAGGAGGAGGGGTGTGTTTGGGTCTGGGAGGAGGGTGTGTTTGGGTCTGGGAGGAGGGGTGTGTTTGGGTCTGGGAGGAGGGTGTGTGTGGGTCTGGGAGGAGGGTGTGTGGGTCTGGGAGGAGGGTGTGTTTGGGTCTGGGAGGAGGGTGTGTTTAGGTCTGGGAGGAGGGTGTGTTTGGGTCTGGGAGGAGGGGTGTGTTTGGGTCTGGGAGGAGGGGTGTGTTTGGGTCTGGGAGGAGGGTGTGTGTGGGTCTGGGAGGAGGGGTGTGTTTGGGTCTAGGAGGAGGGGTGTGTTTGGGTCTGGGAGGAGGGGTGTGTGGGTCTGGGAGGAGGGGTGTGTTTGGGTCTGGGAGGAAGGGTGTGTGTGGGTCTGGGAGGAGGGGGTATGTGTGGGTCTAGGAGGAGGGGTGTGTTTGGGTCTGGGAGGAGGGTGTGTGTGTTTGGGTCTGGGAGGAGGGGTGTGTGTGGGTCTGGGAGGAGGGGTGTGTGTGGGTCTGGGAGGAGGGTGTGTGTGTTTGGGTCTGGGAGGAGGGGTGTGTTTGGGTCTAGGAGGAGGGGTGTGTTTGGGTCTGGGAGGAGGGTGTGTTTGGGTCTGGGAGGAGGGTGTGTGTGGGTCTGGGAGGAGGGTGTGTTTGGGTCTAGGAGGAGGGGTGTGTTTAGGTCTGGGAGGAGGGTGTGTTTGGGTCTGGGAGGAGGGTGTGTGTGGGTCTGGGAGGAGGGGTGTGTTTGGGTCTAGGAGG